>NC_137095.1:6935073-7222404 GCF_951640355.1 Cnephaeus nilssonii | reverse complement strand
AGGAAGTGGGGGGGGGCGTCAAGGCAACTTGGGGTCCTTGAGTTTATAGAGAACCGGACCGGGGCGGGGGGGGGGCAGGGGGGAGATGGGGGTCAATGTGAGGAGTGTGAGCTCCAACATGTCTTGTGGTCAAGTGATGCTAGAAAACAAAAAAGAAAGAGAGAAAATACACCCATTCAAAAAAAAAAAGGAAGTGACATCATGGGTGACCAGACAGCAGTTCAGTCAAAGTTGAAGTAATGGATGGACATAATCAAGTGGTTTGGGTTGGGGTTTGGGGTTTTGTTGGGTTTGGGTTTTGGGGGGTTTTTGGACTTGGTTTGTCATGATGGTAAAAATGGAAAGGACACTGGTTTCTGATCATCTGGTGGGCTCCTCGTTTTCAACTGTCTGAATATCCATTTCTGCAAAGAGAGAATGATCCTCTCCAGGATTCCCTCCACCACTTACAACCTCAGATCCCAAGTGGGAAAAAGGGTTTCCTATTCGGGTTCCATTGGGCTGTGTGCAAATGGCTTTTCTGCACCTCTGCACTGTGGGTGGGCCTTACAGGAGGCCCAGTTTTCATGGTAGAACATGGTGATGTTCATGGTATTGTGCCATGCTGCTTCCAGGGGCGAGATTTGTGACCTCGGGAGTTGTTGTAGGGGATTCCTGAATGTATTTGTCGTGTGAGAAATAAACAGCTATAGGGCACATGAGTTTAAGCATAGTCCAAAGTGAATTGAAGATTATCATCAGCACTTATTTCCATATAACACAGTGGCTTTTTGGGTTATTTAAAATATACATATATTTTTAATTAATATATTTTAAATATATTTTATTGATTTTTTTTACAGAGAGGAAGGGAGAGGGATAGAGAGTTAGAAACATCGATGAGAGAGACACATCGATCAGCTGCCTCTTTCACACCCCCCACTGGGGATGTGCCCGCAACCAAGGTACATGCCCTTGACCGGAATCGAACCTGGGACCCTTGAGTCCGCAGGCTGACGCTCTATCCACTGAGCCAAACCAGTCAGGGCTAAAATATATTTTTATTGATTTCAGAGAGGAAAGGAGGAGAGAGAGAAACATCAATGATGAGAGAGAATCATCAATTGGCTGCCTCCTGCACGCCCCCCACTGGGGACTGAGCCTGCAACCCGGGCATGTGCCCTTGACCGGAATCGAACCCAGGACCCTTCAGTCCACAGGCTGATGCTCTATCCACTGAGCCAAACCAGCTAGGGCCACAATGGCTTTCTTTAATCTTAAGAGAAATATTCTCAGATTCAAAAAAAAAAAAAAAAAAAAGTCTTAAAATTTCATACCTTGGCCACCTATAGTAATTTTGAAACAAAAAAAAGTTCCACAGAAGTGGTCCTAGTTGTATAGCTGTTGTACATAAAATTCCTAGAAGTTAGCATTCCAAACTAAGACAAAGTGGGAAAGAAAATTAAGAAATAAAATCCACTGGGTTGTTAGATGAGATACAGTAAATACAGAAAAGAAAAATCTATTTTCACATTTAACTTGAGCTCCTCCAGGAACGGACCTGTGTGTGTGTGTGTGTGTGTGTGTGTGTGTGTGTGTGTTTGCTTTTTAGTTTGTTAGTTTATAGTGAGTGGCATGTTGTCATTTTCAAGGAAAGGTGAAGGTTAGAAAAAGAAAAAATTTAGTCTCTAGGCTTTGTTAGTTGCAGTGCTGTGTGCTTCATATGTTTTTATTTTCATGCCAATCATATGAAACATTTTTCTCTGTTTCACAAACCTAGCCATAGGTTTGTAGATGATATTATAAAGTACTAAATGGGACAAATCCTATTCATTCAGATTTCAAATATTATCACTTCTTTTCTTTTTAATAATTTTTTTTTTTATTTCAGAAAGGAAGGGGGAGAGAGAGAGAGAGAGATAGAAATATCAGTGATGAGGGAGAATCATTGATCAGCTGCCTGCTGCACGCCCTCTGTGGGGATTGAGCCCACAACCCTGGCATGTGCCCTTGACCGGAATCGAACCCAGGACCCTCCAGTCCGCAGGCCGGCGCTCTATCCACTGAGCCAAACCAGCTACGGCAAATACTGTCACGTCTTCTGAAGGCCAGTCATGTGGGGGTTCCATATGGCCCCAAGAAATCAAATCTAGGAGGAAAACCCTGGGGGAGACAGATTTCCGCTCTCTCACAGCAGGAATGGAGAAGTGACTTCCCTCCCAGAGAGAAGACATTTGGTCCTGGGCTGCCCCTGGTGAGGAATGTGTGCCAAGAGGACTCAGATGCCTAACAAACTTAGGTTGAAGTCAGCTTGTAGCTGGGTTTCAGACTCTGAGACCTCAGGCCTGGTTTGTAATCTTCCTTAGTTTCAGTTTACTAGTCTAAAATAGGGGCCATTAGCCCTGGCTGGTGTGGCTCAGTGGATAGAGCATCCGCCTGGGGACTGAAAGGTCCTGGTTTCATTCCCCAAGGGCACATGCCTGGGTTGCAGGATCCATCCCCAGTTAGGGGGCATGCAGGAGGCAGCCCATCAATGATTCTCTCTCATCATTGATGTTTCTATCTCTCTTCCTCTCACTTCCTCTCTGAAATCAATAAAAATATATTTTAAAAATTAAAAAAAATAAAATAGGGACCATTCTTACCTCAGATTTATTAGTATAGCAGTCAGTGGTACTTTAACGTTCCTAACTTTTTTCCTTTTGAGCTTCTAGCTTGAGTAGATTTATTTTTTCTGACATCTTATCATGAAAAATTTTAAACATAGAAAAGTTAAAAGAATTGTACAGTGAATACCCATATACTAGTATCTACCACCTAGAGTCTATAATTAACATTTACTATATTTGTCTATCACATATTTGTTCCTCTATAATGCATCAGTCCATCTTATTTGAATGCATTTCAAAGTACGTAAGTTGCGAACATCACTAGAATTTACTCCCAGATACTTCAGTATCATTAGCTAGAGGTCAGTATTTTTGAGGTAAGATTTACATAGACTGAAACACACCTTAGTGTACCATTCATTGAGCTTGACAAATGTGTACACGGGTATAATAAGAAGCCCCTACCAAGATGTAGAACAGTGCCCACGCCCATGGAAGTTCCCTCATGCCTCTTCCTTCCCAGTTGATTCCCGTGATCTCTGTTCACATATTCTTATTTTAACATTAAGTAGTAACAGCTAGTTGTTTTGAATAGTGTATATTTTATTGTATATGGCTTTTAAAATTAGAAGTTCTTTTATACATAAAGATTACCTAGCTAAATACCTATGCTAAAACAAGAGTCTGAACCCTCTTGATTGTGTACACTGTTGATAAAAAAAAAATCGAGCATGCATCCCAAATATGTGTAAATTTACTTTACAGTTACATACACTTGTATTTGGTACTGTTATGTGCATTATAAAATCCAAAAAGAAACTTAAAGGGCCCTAGCTGGGTTGGCTCAGGGGATAGAGTGTCAGCCTGGGAACTGAAGGGTCCGGGGTTTGATTCCAGTCCAGGGCATATGCCCAATTTCGGACTCAATCCCCAGTAGGGGGCGTGCAGGAGGCAGCTGATCAATGATTCTCTCTCATCATTGATGTTTCTATCTCTCCCTCTCCTGTCCTCTCTGAAATCAATAAAAAATATATTTAATTTTTAAAAAAGAAACTAAAAGGGATGACATGATACAAACAGTATTTTATGTTTTAAAATTCGTACTGGGCAGAATATTAATATAATAGTGCATATTTTTAAAAGTATTAATTTTTGGAATGTTTGTTTTGCCTGCTTGTGAGATCTGTCTACATGGTCACAGTTTTTCTTTTCTAAAGAGATTTTCTACAATAGAACTGTCGGCTTGGCCTTCCTGGTTTGCTTGTGCTCACATTATTAGTATTATATTTGTACTCCTTTTAGCCACTTGTTCATTTTGTGAGATTTCAGTACAAGTAGATATTCCATAATTCTGGTCAACCAGCCACACACAAATGGCAGTAAATCACAGTATGCCCAAAGTGAATAAATATAACCATCTGAATAAGGACTCTAAGTGTCGTGTCAATTTATGTATTAAATAGTAGTAAAATTTACTTTCTAGGTAAGAGAATAAGAAACCAAAATAACAGCTGTACTGTTTTGTTCTAACAACCCCCCAAACTCTCGGGTTATCCTTGAGGTGTGAGCGTTCTGCTTATGTTACCTCTGCTTTAAAAGATGAAAAAATCAGTCTTAAAGCTCTTGTGTATCAGCTGAAGAACTTTTAAAAAGAAATTAATATATTTTTATTGATTTAAGAGAGAAAGGGAGAAGGGAGAGAGAGATAGAAACATCAGTAATGAGCCGAAACCGGTTTGACTCAGTGGATAGAGCATCGGCCTGCGGACTGAAAGGTCCCGGGTTTGATTCTGGTCAAGGGCATGTACCTTGGTTGCGGGCACATCCCCGGTGTGGGGTGTGCAGGAGGCAGCTGATCGATGTTTCTAACCTCTCCCTTCCTCTCTGTAAAAAATCAATATAATATATTTTTTTAAAAAAGAAACATCAATAATGAAGGAGAATCACTGATCGGCTGCCTCCTGCATGCCCCCTACTGAAGATGGAGCCCGCGACCCAGGCATTTGCCCTGGACCAGAATCAAACCTGGGACCCTTCAGTCCGCAGGCCGACGCCCTATCCACTGAGCAAAACTGGCCAGGGCGAAGAGCTGAACTTTTATTGAGCAGCTACTGTGACATGATTAAAATTAAAGTGTTTCCATATCCTTTGTTGATACAAAGACTGATTGGAGATCCTCCATTCATGATCCACAGCACTTTGGTTTTTTTTTTTCTTTTGATAATAAATTCCTGGACTAGGAGGCTTTATTCCTAGAGATCAGACTACATATTTTCAGGGAATCAATTGGGGCTTAAATTATTTTTTAATATTAATGAAAAGTAAGATGTTTATAATCTTTATTACTTTGGCCTGAGTCCAAAGAAGTCCATCATTGGTTCATTCCTCAGGTAGAGTGACAGGCTGCTCAGCCTTTGCCCCAGGGACTCTATTCTTGTTGCCAAGGAACTGGCAAAGTGTCTCGCTGTCTCCTGCTTAATCCGGGAACACTTACTGCCAATATGTACATTGCCCATCGCTCCCATTTCAACCAGGTGAATCTGCACTTCCGGCACGCCCCCTCGGAATGCCTTAATGACTACTGTTTCCCCATGATTGGGAAAAGATTAATTCTCTGAAGTCAGGGTCCTACTATATGAGATTGTGTTTTGATTCTTTTGGGAAAATGATTGGTGGTTTAAAAAAATTACATAAGACCTTAGTGAACATGTCCATATGCCTTAGAAAAACATGATAAACTAGTAAATCTAGTAAATCTAATAGGGAAGAACCCAAATATTACTACTGTTTGGAGAAAGTTGTCTTCTGTCGTGGAAAAGTCTCCAGAAGTTAGGTTAGAATCTAGTCCATTTGACACAGAGATTAGGCCCCCGCATAAAGGCTTCCTGGTCGTTTCATGCAATGCCCCCAAAAGCATGGTTTGTGGGCTGTTACCTAGACAGATACAGAAATTGAGAGTAAGGGTTTAGACGGTTTTTTAGCGATGTAACTTTATGCTTGCAAATCTAGTCATTTAAAAAATGAGCCTTATATCTTCTATGTCTTTTAATTTTATTTTTCTACTAATTCATCTTCAATATATTTTATAAAAATGTCAGTCTGTAACAAATTAGAAATTTAAAAAAAAACTAGTCCTTTACTACAGATAGAGGAGTATTGACTATAAAGGATCCTTAAAGGTCAGTACTGGTCCTTACATCTAAAACAATTTGCTGCCCTAACCCGTTTGGCTCAGTGGATGGAGAGTCGGCCTGCAGACTGAAAGGTGCCAGGCTCGATTCTGGTCAAGGGCATGTACCTTGGTTGCGGGCACATCCCCAGTAGGCGGTGTGCAGGAGGCAGCCGATCGATGTTTCTAACTCTCATCCCTCTTCCTTCCTCTCTGTAAAAAAGCAATAAAACATATATTAAATAAATAAATAAACTTTTAAAAATAAAACAATTTGCTGCCCTAGCTGGTTTGGCTCAGTGGATAGAGTGTCAGCTTGCAGAATGAAGGATCCCGGGTTCGATTCTGGTCAAGGGCACATGCCCAGGTTGTGAGCTCAATCCCCAGTAGGGGACATGCAGGAGGCCACTGATCAATGATTCTCTCTTATTGATGTTTCTATCTCTCTCTCCCTTCCTCTCTGAAATCAATAAAATATATTTAAATAAATAAATAAAAATAAAACAATTTGCTCCTACTGAAAAGTACTTAAACTATCTTTATTTAAAAGAGAGAATAGAATGACCTTCATGTTGTAAATATTAATTTCACCTTTGTAAAAGATTTTATCATACAAATAATAATGGTCGCTGTTGAACAATTAATATCCCTATGCCTAGTTATTAGCATCATGAATATGATCTATATATGTAGGCACATAATTTTGTAATATATACAATTTTGCATCCTTGTCCCCCTCCCCCCCCCAAATTAAACACTATACCTTAGATGACTTTCAATGGCAATGAATATATTTCTACATTATTTGTAATAGCCATCCGGTAGTTTGTGATACAGATCTATTATAAATAGTAACCACTTCCTGTTATAGGACATGTAGGTTATTTCTAGGTTTGTTTGTTTTTACTATAAAATAATACTCTGAAAAACATTTCTTTTAGCCAAATCATTATGTCCTTAGGAAAAGTCTTTGGAAATTCTGTTTGAGTCAGGAGGCATGCATGTTTTGAAGCTTTGGATTTATATTGCCACGGTGCCCGTTAGAAAGCTTGTGACTATCTTTACCCACTGCTAGCAGAATAAGAGAATATCTGTTTTCTCACGTTTTCATTAAAAGTAGATGATTCAAATTAAAAACACATCATTTTAATAAACACAACTATTTAAATTTTTTGCTGACAAGTTAGGCTGAATATATATATGATACAGGATATATGTCTTGATTACAAGTTAGGACGGATATATAAGATAACATTACTGTGAGGTATAGCTATCCCTGTAAGAAAACCAAGCTTTAGTTTAAGAAAAATTCACCTAAGGTCACACTTAATAAAGGCCTTAATCCCAGACTATTAAGAATGCCACAGAAACATAAGAAATGTGATATTGGATTAAGTGAAAAGGCATTTGGCAGTGGTGTGTACATTGTGTGTGTCTGTCTATATATAGACACATATTTTACAAGTTACTGTGAATCCTGCCATCTTAATTGTGACATTTTATTTCTCTATCTCTTTGAGCACCCTTGGACACAGGCAGTTTAAAAATAAATGTTATGCATATAGAGAAAGCAGGAATCTTTCTGAATGAATAGCAATTTTACATTCTTTCTGAATGGGGTCGGTTTAGGTGTAGGTTCCAAAACCTTTTATGGTGAGAGAACACATATACTAGTACTTTGAACGTCCGGTGGGTAGTTATGAGATTTACTAGTTCAGTCGAGCCTAGAAGCTAAATCGTAAGAACTCCTACTAGCCTGTGATAGCTTTTTGCCAGTTCACTGCACTCTATAACAGCATTTTCCTATGCTTTTTCACTGCAATTCATATACATAATCTCCTTCTCGTTGATTACAATAGAAGTGGTGATGGACTTTTTGTTGTATCTTATTCTTACCTAGATAAGAACTTGCTGCAGTCAGTCAGGTAGATGATCAGATATGTCATCACAGAGAGCCACAGAGGTAAAAAGAATGAAGTAACCTGATGGCTAGTGAGCTCAAGCCTTCAGAATGACATTCTACAGATTTCCAAGCAAGACTGCCCGAGCCGCAGGGAAAGACGGCTAGACCAGGAGTTAAAAACAAGCGTGCGTGCACTCACACACACACACACACACCTGGCCGGCATGGCTCAGTGGTTGAGCGTCAAGCTACGAACCAGGAGGTCATGGTTCAATTTCTGGTCAGGGCACATGCCTCCTTATCCCTTCCTCTCTGGAATCAATTTAAAAAACACACACACAAAAAAAACAAGCTCCTGCTTCCACTGCTGTCTTCCTCCCCACCCCCACCCCCCAGAAAGGAAGGGAGAAGGGGGGGAAAAAAACAGCAGTGGAAGGGGGTGCTTGTTGTTTTTTTTTATTGGAGAGAGAGACAGAAACATCCATGATGGGAGGGAATCATTGATCGGCTGCCTCTTGCACGCCCCCCACTGGGGACCGAGCCGCAACCTGGGCATGTGCCCTTGACCAGAATCGAACCCAGGACCCTTCAGTCCGCAGGCCAGCGCTCTATCCACTGAGCCAAACCAGCTAGGGCTCTCCACTGCTGTCTTGATTTGTTAGGTTTACAACTTTGTAAAATAGAGAGGGTGATCATTCTTCCTTTCTTTTCTTTCTTTTTCTCCTAAGATGGATATGAAAGAAGTGTTTGCTAACTGTGTATTTAATAATTACCTCCCAGGAACACCAGACTCGTTATAAAATGCTCAGGACCTTGTAAAGTCGCAATAAATGCATTTGTGGTCTGGTTGGTGTGTCTTCCAGCTGCTTCCTTGTGGCTTCATGATAGTGAGTTGGCTGTAACTCTGGGAATTGTGGGGACTTCCCACTGTTACCCTCCCTCACATTCCTGAATATGACGGGTCATTCCTAGGGTTTCCACATAGCTTCAGGGTTTGCCAGCAAACTAAACTGGACTGTGTGGCCATACAGAAGGGTCTGTAAATGAACTCTGCCTCTTGATCACTGAGACCACGCTCTGACTCTGGATTATCTACGTGATTCTGGAGTCTCTCGGACTACCCACAAGTACAGAGATCCAGTTTCCAAAGTGTAGGCAGCAGTGCTGACAGCAAGGTTCCCTCCATGGGGACTGGAAAATTCTCGATAACACAGTAGGAACTTCTCAGTTTTCTGTTGCAGAATATAGGGTTGGCAAAGTAGGTTTACATTTGTGAGTGCACAGTTTATTCTTTTATTTATTTATTTACTAGAGGCCCAGTGCACAAATTCGTGAGCAGGTGGGGTCTGGCTGGCCTGGCCCAAATCAGCGGATAGGGGCTGGGCCTATCGGGAGGAGAATATGGTGGTAGGTTGGCCAGCGGGCCCACCCCCAATTGGGGTGGAGAGACTAATTGGAGGCGGAGTTGGCTGGGGGGAGGGGCTGCCGGCCTATCGGTGTGGTGGGGCCTGATCAGGGATGGAGCTGGCTCGGGGGAGGGGCGGTGGGCTGGCCAGCCCCATCCCCAAATGGGGTGTGAGGGGGCTGATCTGGGGCCCGCAGCCTGGGGGAATGGCCATGGGTGGTTGGCAGGCAGGCTCTGCCCCTGATCGGAGTAGGGGGGCCCAGTAGGGGCAAGCTGGTGGGGGGGAGTGGCCATGGGCCTATTGAGGTGGTGGTGGCCCAAAACGACCAGTGGTTATGGTTGTTATGGCATTATGGTCGCTGACTATTTATTTATTTATTTATTTATTTTTGTTAATCCTCAGAGAGGAAGGGAGAGGGAGAAAGAGATAGAAACATCAATGATGAGAATCATTGATCAGCTGCCTCCTGCACACCCCTTGCTAGGAATCGAGCCCACAACCTGGGCTTGTGCTCTTGACCAGAATCGAACCCAGGACCCGTCCGTGTGAAGGCCGACACTCTAGCCACTAAACCAAATTGGCTAGGGCTGTTATTTATTAATAATTGTATTATTTTCCACCGAACAACATAAACCTACTTTGCCTCACCCTGTATGTTTAAGATGAGGGTAGTAACAAGTCACAGGTTCAGTAAAGGTTAGCAAATATAAAGATAGGTTTCGCAGAAGCTTCAAAATGTTTTCACAGGGAGGAACATCAGAAACTTGTGGCCCTGGATCCCTTTTCCTTTGTCACTGAAGCAGAGCTTCTGTATTAATGGCACCTTTAATTTAGGAGGAAATGCATATTCAGAGGAACAGTATTATAAATCCGCAGGGTTTTTTTCCTACAGTTAGCATGTGTTGAAGGGATTGAAAATTGATTCCCTCTAGACCTCTGCTCATCTTCAACACTGCACTGCTCCGTGAGGATGAAGTCAGTAATTGTGCAAAAGTATTTAGGCCTTGGAAATGAGTCACTGCTGCTGATGGATTCTGATTAAATCTGGTTTAGTGGCTTTCAGATTATGAAATAAATATTAATCTCATACACACAACCAGAAAAATCTTATCATCAAATCATAAATGACATAGTCTTATATATTTACTAGAGGCCCGGTTCATGAATTCATACATGGATGGGGTCTTGCCCACCCACGCCAATCGGGGCCCATCAGGCCTGGAGGGGGGGCACGGGGGAGGGGGACACCGAAGGTTGGTGGGCCAGCCCTGCCCCCAGTTGGGGTGTGGTGGGGCCAACTGGCCCTGCCCCCTGGTCAAACTTCCAGTCGAGGGGACAATTTGCATATTAGCCTTTTATTATATAAGATATTGCATTTTGTATAAAATCAGTTTCACTACCTACCATTTGAAAAGCACTGGTCTGGCACTGGCCGGTTAGCTGAGTTGGTTAGAGCATCGTCCCAATATGCCAGGGTTGTGGGTTTGATCTCTGGGCAGGACACATACAAGAAGCAACCAATGAGTGCATGAATAAGTGGAACAACAGATCGATGTTTCACTCTCTCTTTTTAAAGAAAAAGAAAAGTACCGGTCTGGTCTATTAGGCCAAAGAAAAATTACTATATGAGATGTAGCTCTATGTAGAACAGCAGTTGGATTTGGGGGATGAATTGATAGTCCTGAGCTAAATCATCTGTAGTCACAGCCTTATCTGAAGATCATATGAACTTAAAAAGTGAAAGTTATGTTAGGTCGTTTAACCATCCAGGCCAGTATTTCCCTTGGTCTCAAAAGGCTAGGTATACAGAGCAAATCTTTCTACTCTCATCTTCCTTTTAATCTTTGAACTGCAAATGTATCTACAACTTTCTTGAAGGTAATTGTAGTTTCACATGTATGCCTTCTGAAGGGTAATAAGCCCCATACATTTGCTAACTCTGCACTGTTTGAGCATCTGGTGTCCCCTGGCTGGTAGCACTGAGGCTCTGGGGTTTCCTTGGGTTTGTGAAGCTGTGTATGATGGAGGATGAGGGCCCATATTTATTTTTTTAACATATTTTTATTGACTTTAGAGAGGAAGGGAGAGGGAGAAAGAGATAGAAACATCAATGATGAGAATCATTGATCAGCTACCTCATGCACGCCCCCTACTGGGGATCGAGCCTGCAACCTGGGCATGTGCTCTGACCAGGGAATCGAACTGTGACCTCCTGGTTCATAGGTCGACACTCAACCACCGAGCCACACCAGCTGGGCGAGGATGTGGGCCTCTTAAACCAGAAGCCTTACAGGTGGAGTGGGCTTGTGGTACCCTCGGAGGTGGGTGTCAAGTCATGGGCCTCGCACATTTCTAACGGTTCTGTGTTTCCTTTTCAATCACTTTTATCCAACCAAAAAGGGATTTCCTTACTGTTATTAGATCCAGCAGTCTAAGTAGAGAGAACCTAATATTGATGATGATAGTAAGGGATTCTTCAATTTCTAAAAAAAAATACATTTCCGAGAAGTTATAGTAAGCACAGTTTTATATCTCACATCTGGCTGATTGACTCACACAAAGTAAGTACACTTCTCCTGGAACGGAACCCCATTATACTAAACTGAAATATAGGGGAACATAAAGGGCAGAACCCCATCAATCTGAGTGTAATGCCAGGTGTTCAAGACCTCTGGCTGTCTAGCTCAGCCTTTTGTTCCTGGCCCTGTCTTGTTATGCAGGTGGCAGGGAAGGGACAAAGCCTTTGATAGAGTTATGAAATATGATGGCCTCCATTGCTCATTTTTAATAAGCTCCTTGTTTGGGACAGAGATGTATTTAATGACAAGGGATCAGATAACCAAGAACAAACGTGTCCCTTGTTTTCCCATTGCTGGAAAAGCAAACTCCAGAAACAGCAGTTCAACCAGAGCGGAGAGTTGGGAAGTTGGTTGAAGTGAAACGGAGATGACAGTGATTGGACACCCCTCCTTTGCTCCACTGAATTGCTTCTCATTCGCTATCATTGTAAACACCCAGTAAACTCTTTTATTTTAAGTGTATTTTTTATTGATTTCAGAGAGGAAGGGAGAGGGAGAGAGACACATCAATGATGAGAGAGAATCGTTGATCAGCTGCCTCCTGCATGCCCCATATTGGGGATCGAGCCCGCAACCTGGGCATGTGCCCTTGACCGGAATCAAACCCGGGACCCTTCAGTCTGCAGGCCGACACTCTATCGACTGGCGAGGGCCACCCACTAAACTTTTTTTTTTTGTAATATATTTTATTGATTTTTTACAGAGAGGAAGGGAGAGGAATAGAGAGTGAGAAACATCGATGAGAGAGAAACATCGATCAGCTGCCTCCTGCACACCCCCCACTGGGGATGTGCCTGCAACCAAGGTACATGCCCTTGACCAGAATCGAACCTGGGACCTTTCAGTCCGCAGGCCGACGTTCTATCCACTGAGCCAAACCGGTTTCGGCTAAACTCTTGCCTCCTCATTCTCTCTTGATATACCAGCCCCTCTTGGCTTCACTCCTTCCTTACCCAAAAAGAGACCTATGTGATCACTTGAAGTACTCTCACCCTAATCTCCTTTCCTCTTTGATACATTCATTCACCCCACAAACCTCTTCCTGGGTCATTCTTTTATTGTCTTTTCTGCCCCAGCAAATGGGCAAGACAAGCTAAAGAAAGCAATCTCAGAAAACTATCCAAAAAGCACTGTATTACCCTCCCTGATTTGGCTCAGTGGCTAGAGCATTTGGCCTGTGGACTGAAAGGTCCCAAGTTCGATTCCCGGTCAGGGCACATGTCCGGGTTGCAGACTTGATCCCCAGTGTGGGGCGTGCAGGAGGCAGCCAATCCGTGATTCTCTCTCATCATTGATATTTCTATCTCTCCCTCCCTCTTCCTTCCTCTCTGAAATCAATTTTAAAAAAATATATTTTTTAAAGTGCTGTATTTTCTGGATGCTATTTATTATGCCAGGAACTAAATCTTGCCCTCTACGTGTGGAACTATTGCAACTAGCTCATTGTGCTTTGTTTATTTCTTATTTTATTGACAGTGACATTGAAACAGCAGAAGTTACCATCAGTTCCCTAATCAGATAATTGCCATTGTCTACTCTCTTAACTGGCACATGTTGGTGTTTTCCTCCTCCTGTCTACTTTCTATTTTTAAATATGTGTTGAGCATTCCTGTCAGAAACCCGTATGCATCAACGTTTTTCGGGTTTGTTCTTTGCTTTCTTATTTTCAGCTTGTTGCTTTTGGCAGGAAGACAAAGCTATCTCCACATCTTTAACCTTAAAAAGAGATGAAGTACAATAGGATGCCTTTAGCAGATGGCCCGAAAGCCTTAGCACGTTATTCATGCTGCTGTACGTTCAATGCTGAGGCCTTCTCAGACTTGGACTTGATTTGGTCAGGTTTGCCTTTTGTCTGTTCCCAGTCGTCTAGGGCAGAGGTCCGTCTTCTCAGGGGCATTCTGGGTCATTGCTGCAATCCTACCTGTGAGCAGATGCAGAGCCATTTCCTCCCTGCTGCGTTTTTCCTCTCCCGCAGGCTAATACAGACGGAGCTCTAGCCCTGGGGAGAGCAGGCGGGATGAGTTCCAGGAGGCAGACAAAACGCTTATCCCGTAGGGTCTCACAGTCCCATTCATGAGTCTAGGATTTTTAAAACGATGGAGAGTTTGGGGCAGATGATATGATCTGAATTGCGTTGAGGGTCTGAAGAATTGATTGTGGGGGGCGTGGGTGGGGGGCAGGGAGGTGGATGCAAAGGGCCCAGTTAGGAGGCTTTTGTAGAAGTTGAGGCGTTAGGGGATAGTGGAGTAGACCAGAAGGGAGCATAGTGGGTGTAGAAAGAACTGGTTACGTAGGTATTTGGGGATGTAATTGAAGAGTTAGTGATAGATGACATAGGTCTTTATGGGAAATAAATGAATAAGAACGTGCATATTTTACCCTAGCTGGTTTGGCTCAGTGGATAGAGCATCAGCCTGTGGACTGAAGGGTCAAGGGCACATGTCTGGGTAGAGGGTATGCAGGAGGCAGCTCTTGAATAATTCTCTCTCATCATTGATGTTTCTATCTCTCTTCCTTCCTTTCTGAAATGAACCAATATCCTATAATAAAAGGCTAATATGCAAATTTTCCCCTTAACCAGGGGGTGGGGTGGCCCACCACTCGCAGGCCCGCCCCCCGTCAGCCCCCCCACCCTGATCGGGGGCGGGGCCAGCCAGACCCCCTCCCCCCCAGCACAAATTCGTGCACTGAGCCTCTAGTAAATATATATAAAGAACTTACAGATTTCTAATGGGAGCATCTGGTTGGGCAGTGATGCCAATGACTAACATCAGGAATACTAAATGGCAGGCAGGTTAGGCCATAAAACTAAGAGTTTGTTTTTAGAACTTTTATATTTGAAATGCCGATAGACACCCAACTAGTGAAACTGAAGCTCAGACTGGAGGTCTGGAGTTTGGGGGTAGAAAATGAGACACATAGATGCTATTCAAAACCTTGAAATTGGATGAAATCACCAAGGGAGTAAGTGGAGCTATGTGAGAAAGGGAAAACAATATCAGGAGAGTCCAGTGTCCTGGAACTCAAGAGAAGAAAACGTTTCAATGGACAGATTATATAATGGAGAAAGATATTTGCTATGGAAATTATAGATATCAGGTTAATCTATTACAAATGAATAGTAAAAAGATAGAACCCTATACAGAAATGCAAAAATGATAGGAATACTCAATTCCCTGAAGGGCAAATCCTAATGGCCAATAAACCTATGAAAAGATGTTTAATCTCACCATTAATCAGGGAAATGCAAATCTAAAAGAGCATTAACACCTAATGCTGTCAGAGATTGGAAGGGAGGTCATTTTCATACCTTGGTGGAAATGTAAATTTTTACAGCCTTTTTTGAAAGCAGTCTGGCAATATCTATTAAAATGAAAAATACCTCTAATCTGTGATCCAGCAATCTCACTCCTGTGAATCTATCTTGTGGAAATAGAAGCTCCAGTACATAAAAATCTAAATATGTTTACGGTAGCCCATTTTTAAGGGCAAAACACTAAAAATAAAATAAACACGCACCCCATAGAGAAAAGTTAAATAAATTATAGGTTATCTAACCACTGGATTATTGTGCATCCATTAAAAATAAATGAGTTAGCCTGACCAGCGTGACTCAGTGGTTGAGCGTTGACCTCTGAACTAGGAGGTCACAGTTTGATTCCTGGTCAGGGCACAGCCTCAGTTTCGGGCTTGATCCCCAGTGGGGGGCGTGCAGGAGGCAGCCAGTCAATGATTCTCTCTCATCATTGATGTTTCTGTTTCCCTCTCCCTCTCTGAAATCAATAAAAATATTTAAAAAAAAATAAATGAGTTAGATCTATGCCATTTGACTTTAAGGACTCTTGATAATGCAGAGAATTTAATAAAATGTGATTCATTTGGGGGTGTGTGTACGCACAAAACACAGTAGTCTCCCTCCAAAACACTTCTCCCTGTGTATAAAACATTTGTATTTATATAAACACGGAGAAAAACATACTTTGTTATTAATAATGATTCACTGGGGTAAGTACGTCTGAGGGAAGTTATGGAGGTAAGCCTCCACTCACCCACTTCCTTGATAAACACACACACCTCAACTTAAAAGAAAAGAGATCTCCATGATAAAAGTGTCTGTGATATATATATATATGAAAAGGTAGTCATCAAAATGATAATGCAAAAGTATAATTTTTTAATAAACTTTATTGATTTTTACAGAGAGGAAGGGAGAAGGATAGAAAATTAGAAACATCAATGAGAGAGAAACATCTATCAGCTGCCTCCTGCACGCCCCCTTTTGGGGATCGAGCCCGCAACAAGGTACAAGCCCATGATCAGAATTGAACCCAGGACCCTTCTTCAGTCCTCTGGCCGACACTCTATCCGCTGAGCCAAATCGGTTAGGGCCAAACGTATAGTTTTTTACGTAAAATGCTCAGTTGGAGTATACAGTTCACACATTTATTATCTCACAGTTTCTGTGGGTTGGGAACCCGGGAATGGCTCACCTGGACCTTCTTCCTCCGTGTCTCTCACGAGATCATCTGAAGGGGATGGAGTAGCTTCCAAGCTCACGCCAATTGTTGGCAGGATTTGGCTCCTCCTGGGTTATTGGGTAAAGGCCTTATTTGTTCATGGGTGTTGGTCAGAGCGCTTCCTGGGTTCCAAACCACATGGTCTTCTCCGTTGAGCAACTCACAAACAGCAGCTGGCTTCCTCAGCCATCAAGAAAAGGGCAGAAGTCAGCAAGACGGATCGGACATGCCATTCCGTTTGCCATATTCCGTTCCTTACAAGTCAGCAGATCAAGCCCACGCTCAAGAAGAGGGGATGGCACAAGCCGAGAATGCCAGGAGATGAGAATCATTGGTGCCGCTTTAGAAGCAGCCTACCACCGGGATTCCTGGCTGTATCTCATTTCACTTCTCTGATACCGGCTAATGAGCCTCTTTTTGGGATAGTCACTTAAACTCCCCCCTCCATGACTATCTCAGTACATTTCTGCCTGCCTTCTGCTGTGGTCCCCTTACCTCCAGGTGGCCTATTGGACAGGTGTTAAGACAACCCCATACTATCTCTAGCTAATGGTTCAGGAAGACTTGCATCTTGACCAGGGAAACTCGGAGTGCAAGTCGCTCCCCGTTCACTCTGTCCTCAGAGCAACTAACCAGAAAGGCCTGGACTCTTTCTCAAGGTTTCTCAGACTTGAGTCAAACCCCAGTCTTCGGTGCCTCCCAAGCCCCAGAAGACCGATCTCAAGCTCTCCCAATAAGGGAGCTTTTCCCAAAAATCCTCTCCTATATTCCAACTCATCCTATTTTGTGGTGGTGGTGGTAGAGCTAAGTCTACAAGGGTCTTTTACCGCATTCTCCACAAGACTGACGTGGGTACTCAACTCATTTAGGAATGTGTTGCCTGCTGTCTTGGGTCTTCAGCTGAAATTGATTCTCAAGAAGTTCTTGTTGACATCCTGTTCCATCTGCTCTTTGCCTTCTTCCTGCTCCTGTGAGGACATCTGCCCTGAGTAGTTGCCTACAGTCACTGTTACAAGAAACGTGATTACCAATTTATTAAACCAAACAGTAAAACAAAATAGAGGAAAGATGAAGGAAAGATTAATGAATAAGAGAGGAAGGAATGCTTCGGATTAGAATACATAAATATTGTCTTAATATTATTAGGTAAATACTACTGTTTAAATAGTGTTCTTGAAGTATTTGAAGTACTTGTAGAATTAAAAATGAGTTATTTGAGTTATAATTCATACAATAAAGGCAAACACGAAGAGGAAAACGCAGACATAAAAAGCCATACGTGATATTCAAGCATAAATGGTCTCCATTTGAATTGATAAATAAAATCCAACAATATAATGTTTATAAGAGACCAACCTAACAGAAAATAGAAGGCAAGAATTACCCCCAAATTGGAAATAACCCCTTATCAAACTTGAGTAAAAAGATAAATGGCAATACTTTATATAAGACAAAATAGAATTTAAGGTGTAAAAAGCAGATATTGCATATCATAGAAATTGACGCCAAAAATTAAGAGCGATGCCCAGCCAGTGTGGCTCAATGGTTGAGTGTCAACCTATAAACCTGGAGGTCACGGTTCTAGTCCCATCAGGGCACATGTCTGGGTTGCAGGCTCGATCTCCAATATGGGGATGTGCAGGAGGCAGCCGATCAATGATTCTCTCTCATCATTGATGTTTCTCTTCTCTCCCTCTCCCTTCCTCTCTGAAATCAATAAAAATATATTAAAAAATTAAAAAAAAAGAGCGATGCCCAAATTGGCAGTCTTATGAATTGGTTTCACAAACATCTGAATTCAGTTTTACATGATTCTCTTTCTTTACATCGTTTTGGGGGATGGTTTGGAAGATCTGAGTAAAGCAGAGGCAAAGGAACTTAGTTCCATTTTAGACAAGCCGTGGAATTTGAGGAAACCTAGCGGTTACCTAGTGGAGCCATCGCATTTTACAGACGTAAAAGTCAAGGTCCCAAGAGATGCGATGTCCCAGTTCAGGTGAGAAGCAGGACCTAACTACAGATCTGTGGACTCAACGCCCATGTTTGCTCAGGACACCAGCGCAGCTGCCCCGCACCACAGGGCCATCCAGCTCAGATGGGAGGAGGCCTCAGGCCGGGGTCCTGTGTCAGTAACGGGGCCTGCGGATTCCTTCCAGAGACAACGCAGGCCCTTCCTTGCTCTCCACGCTCCGGGGGTGTGCTCCTCCTGTTATAGCCTCTTCTCCGGGCTAAGCTGCTTGCAGGACCTGTAGCTGGTTTGTAGGTATTTGTGATTTCACGCCTGGAAACCAGAGGACAGGTTGGGGCCACGGATGGAGATTAGGAATGCTGTACTCTCAGCTGCTGTGGAAGGATCTGAAGCAAGGAAGTGGCATAATTACAGTTAATTTTTCATCATTCTGTTTTGCAATGCTCGCATTTCTGTGTGTGTGTGTGTGTGTGTGTGTGTGTGTGTGTGTGTGTGTGTAAATTCACTATTATCCCCCAAAAGTGCATCTTTTGGGGTTTGTTATTGTTGTTGTTGTTTTAATTACCTCACTAGTATAGGTTCCCAGGAGTAAGTCTCTTGAATGGAAGGAAGTGAGCAGTTGTGGTTCCTGATGATGAATGTCCACGATGGTTATAATCAGTTTACAGTGTTACACTCTTATCTATGCGCTGGGCCGCATATGGCCTTTAGAATCATTTTTTAACAAACAAATAAATAAAAATAAATTTAAAAATTTTTAAAGAAAAAATGGAATCATTTTGTAAGATTCAAGAAAAGAAAAACTATTGGGATTTTGGTTAGAGTAATTTTATTTTGAAATTATTAAATTCTCAATGTTTGCATCCTGTTTATAGTATTTGACATGATTGAAGTGCATATTTAATAACTTACATTTATCTCTAATAGATCGATGAACTCCCAGAGGGAGCGGTGAAACCTCCAGCAAACAAGTATCCAATCTTCTTCTTTGGCACCCATGAGACGTAAGTCAGCAAAACAACCTAAAGCTTCAAAGCCCAGCCCTGGCCAGTGTGGCTCAGTGGATAGGGCATCGGCCTGCAGACTCAAGGGTCCCAGGTTCGATTCCGGTCTAGGGCATGTACCTTGGCTGCAGGCACATCCCTGGTAGGAGGTGTGCAGGAGGCAGCTGATCGATGTTTCTCTCTCATCAATGTTTCTAACTCTCTATCCCTCTCCCTTCCTCTCTGTGAAGAATCAATAAAATATATTTAATTTAAAAAAAAAGTTTCAAAGCTCCCATTTGACTCTGCTAGACTGCATTGTTCATAGATGATCTATAACATTTCACATGTCGTGCAAATCATTAGGATCAATTATATAAAATTGCAAACCTGAATGTATTTTTCTTAAGGTAAAGATTTTCGATCAGTTTCCTTTTAAATGTCATCTTTGTTTCTGTTCAAATGTTGAGCATCACCCAGAATTCCCCTTAGGGACACTTTTAAGTCCTCAGGTAATCCTCTTGCCACCAGTCATTTCTTTTGTAGCTCTTACATGTTTCCGTCCAGAGAAATGTTTCCCATTCGTACTTCACAGAGCAAAATTGTGTTCTCTACGGCTCTCTCAATTTGTGGGACCCCAAATCACACATGCCACCCATTTTTTAAGGTTTTCTAATTGTATTGTTGAATAAAGGAACCTGAAAGACGTGTATTTCAAATGATAGAGAAGTTTATTTCTTTCTTTTGAAACAATCCAGAGATAGGCAGATAGAACAGGTGAGTAGAATGCTCTGTTCTAGGGACCCAGGTTCCTCTGTCCTGCCATTCTCTGGGGTATTGTCCTTGTCTGCTGCTTTCTTTTAAAAAAATATATATATATATATTTTTTTTTATTGATTTCAGAGAGGGGGAGAGAGAGATAGAAACATCAATGATGAGAATCATTGATGGGCTGCCTCCTGCGCACCCCCTACTGGGGACCAAGCCCACAAACCAGGCATGTGCCCTTGATCAGAATGGAACCTGGGACCCTTCAGTCCGCGGTCCGAAGCTCTATCCACTGAACCAAACCTGCTAGGGCTGCTTATTTCTTAAAAAATATAAAGTTTTAATTAAAAAAAAACAAATGAATTGGCTAAACAGCACCTGTGCATCTTCCAGGTAGAGGGAAGGGGGAAAGAAAGAGAACAAGTAACTTCTCGTGAGGAAATGACAGGGGAGTTGCAGGTGTCACTTCCACTTGCATTCATTCCAGTGGCAAGAACTTGGTCGTGTGGCCACACCCAGCTGTTAGGGCAGCTGGAAAACATAGGCTATAGGGAGGGGGAAATTGGGGGGAGTAATTAACGCATTAATAAAAGAAAGAAGATAATGGATACGTGGGGACAGTTGGCAGCCTTGACACACTGAGAATGTGTGTGGTTAATTACAGATGCACACATGGAAGCGAAATCGCAAATGTGGGGGAAAGCTGAAAACTGTCGCGAAATCTTACACGTCTTCAAATTCAGGGTCACCCTTATGTTCACTTGGGTGTTGGTAGAGGCAGGCATGAGCTGTGCCTGCCTGCTGCCTGCCACTCTGGCATCTTCCGCATACTTGCCTGGAAAGAGAGCTCACCAGGAGAGGGCCCTAGAGACAAATGTCTTTCTTGTCTTCACATCTATAAAAATAAAAGCATTAATATGCTAATTAGACCAGACGTCCTTCCAGACGAAGCCTGGCTGTGAGGGAAGCCCAGGTCCCGGGTGCCAGAGGGAAGCTGGTGCTGGCAGCCGGGGGAAGGAAGGCCTACTCTTGCATGAATTTTGTGCACCGGGCCTCTAGTGAGAAATAATTGTTTTTCATTCAGGAATTTAGTTTTATTTTCTTTTGCTTTTATCTAATAGACACTGTGGACTATGCAACTTATGTTTTCTTTCATAGAGAGATTGCTAGAAAGTAGCACCATCCAGCACTAGCTGGTTTGGCTCAGTGGGTAGAGCCTGCAGACTGAAAGGTCCCAGGTTCGATTCCGGTTGCGGGCTCCATCCCCAGTAGGGGGCGTGCAGGAAGCAGCCTGTCAGTGATTCTCTCTCATCATTGATGTTTCTATCTCTCTCTCCCACTTCTTTTCCTCTCTGAAATCATACAAACATACTTATTTAAAAAAAGAAGAAGAAAAAGAAAGTAGCACAATCCAGGATTGCTGGTTTGTATACCCAGCTATCTGTTTTTTTCTGCCTTGAAGCATATGTGTAAAACATCTTGTGACAGGTGCCTAACTCAGAGGATTTATTTATTCATTTTTTTAAACTTTTATACTTTTTAAAATTTTTATGTATTGATTTGAGAGAGAGATCAATTTGTTGTTCACTTATGTTATACATTCATTGGCTATTCTTGTATGTGTCCTGACCAGGGATCAAATCTACAACCTTGGTATATCAAGACGATGCTCTAACCAACTGAGCTATTTTTTTATATATATATATATATTTTATTGATTTTTTTACAGAGAGGAAGGGAGAGGGATAGAGAGTCAGAAATATCGATGAGAGAGAAACATCAATCAGCTGCCTCCTGCACACCACCCACTGGGGATGTGCCCACAACCAGGATACATGCCCTTGACCGTAATCGAACCCGGGACCCTTCAGTCCACAGGCCGATGCTCTATCCACTGAGCCAAACCGGTTAGGGCTAACTGAGCTATTTTTAATTGTTTACTAAAAATATACTCTGGCACCTTAGTAGATATTAATATTAAAAATACTTTACATTTGGCCCTGCTGATGTAGCTCAGTGGTTGAGCATCATCCTATGAACTAGGAGGTCAAGGTTCAATTCCTGGTCAGGGGACATGCTTGGGTTGTGGGCTTGATCCCCGATGTGGGGTGTGCGGAAGGCAGCCGATCAAAGATTCTCTGTTATCATTGATGTTTCTCTCTCTCTCTCTCTCTCTCTCTCTCTCTCTCTCTCTCTCTCTCTATCTCTCTCTCTCTCCCCCTCCTCACCCCCCTTCCTCTCTGATGTCAATAAATATATATACATATCTTTTTTAAATACCTTACATTTGAAGGTCAGAGTATCAATTCCATTTCTAATGTGTGTCTACAGTGCATTTCTTGGCCCAAAAGACCTTTTCCCATATAAAGAATACAAAGACAAGTTTGGAAAGTCCAACAAAAGGAAAGGATTTAATGAAGGATTGTGGGAAATAGAGAATAACCCCGGAGTCAAGTTCACTGGATACCAGGTAAGGGTGTGCCTCATTACCACTTGCTGTGGCTCGTTTCTTTGGTTTTCGCTCTCTTTGGGATCTTTCTTAAATGGCCTTTGTACTAAAAGTTACCCTCCCTTCATTTGAAGCCAGAATTCTTTTTTGGTTTTGGTAGCATTTGGGGTTAAATATAATTCTGTTACCCAAGAGGGTTCAAGTCAGGGAAATCGAGGCTGACAGCCTTTATTTTGAAAATCTTTTAAGAGTAAGCTGAACCCTTACAAATTAAAATAGAACCACTCGCCCTGGCTGGTTTGGCTCAGTGGATAGAGCGTCGGCCTGCAGACTCAAGGGTCCCAGGTTCGATTCCGGCCAAGGGCATGTACCTTGGTTGCGGGCACATCCCCAGTGGGGAGTGTGCAGGAGGCAGCTGATCGATGTTTCTCTCTCATCGATGTTTCTAACTCTCTATCCCTCTCCCTTCCTCTCTGTGGAAAATCAATAAAATATATTAAATAAATAAATAAATAATAAAATAAAATAGAACCACTCTTCTCACCGTCTGTGTTCTTGGCTAGTTTTTCCAAAGGGTAACTGGCTAATATTTTATTTGTTAGGCGATTCAACAACAGAGCTCTTCAGAAACGGAGGGGGAAGGCGGCAACACCGCTGATGCGAGCAGCGAGGAAGAAGGGGATAGAGTGGAAGAAGATGGAAAAGGCAAAAGGAAGAACGAAAAAGCTGGCTCGAAACGGAAAAAGTCCTACACTTCCAAGGTTACTAAGAGGCTGTTCCCGTTGTTAGCCCTGTTCTGTGCATAGTCACTGAAAGTGGGAGGTGCTTTTTACTTCCTCCTCTGTGCTCGCTCTGTGCGGCCTCTGTCTTAGAGACCGTGGAGCCGAAGGGGATCAGACAGGTAACCTCAGGTGAGGGCAACTGGCTGTAGACTCGGGGGGCTGGTTGGACCCCGAAAATACCACCTTCTCAGCGAGAGGAGGACTGTTCTTCAATCACAGACATAAGATAGGTGTGTACCCTACAATAGCCTCCAGGTGAGAGCTGGAGAGTTTAGGGACATAGAAGGATCGGAACGATGCAGGACCATCTCAGTGTGCTATAGATACAATATTCTTCTTCTTTTTTTTTTTTTTTTTTAACATGGATCAGCTCAGTAGATAGAGCATTGGCCCTCGGAATGAAGGGTCCCCATTCAGTTCCGGTCAAGGGCATGTTACCTCAGTTGCAGGTTAGATCCCTAGCCCTGCTCAAGGCTCATGTGGGAGGCGACCAATCGATGTGTCTCTCTCACATCGATATTTCTCTCTCCTTCTCTCTTCCTCTCTGAAATAGATAAAAATATATTTTTTTTAAAAGGGGAAAGAAAAACCATGAGATTGTGAAAACTGTTCACCTTTTAGAAACTGAAAGCAAGATAAACAGACCTTTGAAGACCAAAGATTGGTCCAGGTTTGACTGGAATTGGTCTGTCACATGATTGAATATTTGGATAAATTACTTCCCATAGATTCTGGTGTGTAGTGACTGGAAATACTTAAGAAAGGCCTTAAAGTCAAGTGCCAAGAGTTTATCAGACTACAGACACTTTATTTTATGGCCTATAAAATCCACCCAACTTGCATACAGGTAAAATTATATGAATGCATATTATTTCCCATGCACCTAATGAAAACCATGATATTTGCCTTGATGGGGATAAAGTTTGCAAATAACAAAATAATCAGAATTTTTCCCATCCTTCAGGGTGCCTTCTAGCTCTGTAGCCTTCCCCAGGTAGTGTCTGCCCAGCTGTGCTTTTTCATTGCCAGTGTTCTGTGTGGGTGAAACTCTATTTTCTGCTTTTAATATCTCACTGCTGGACAGTACTAAAAGAAAAGTCCACTTGTACTGCTTTTTTTTTAAAAAATATTTCTTCATTGATTTCAGAGAGGGAAGGAGAGGGAGAGATAGAAGCATCAATGTTGAGAGAGAATCATTGATCGGCCGCCTCCTGCACGCCCCACACTGGGAATTGAGCCCACAACCCAGGCAGGTGCCTTGATCGGAGTGGAACTGTGCGACCTCTGGGTTTATAGGTCGACGCTCAACCACTGAGCCACACCGGTGGGGCTACCTCTGCTTCTTTTGCAGCTGGTTCGACTGAGGCCCAGAGAGGTGAAGTGACTGGCCCAAGGTCACTTAGCCCGGCCCTGGCACCCCGTGGGTTGTGGACTTACACCCTGTGTCAAGCCCGAAAGAGCAGGTGTAGCCCGGCTCCTTCTGCACCTCTCACACTTGTGCGTTTGGGTCTCTACCTGGCTATAACTTTTAACTTCTCTAAACCTTTAGAAATCCTCTAAACAGTCCCGGAAGTCCCCGGGGGATGACGATGACAAGGACTGCAAAGAAGAGGAAAACAAAAGCAGCTCGGAGGGTGGAGACGCCGGCAACGACACGAGAAACACAGCCTCAGACTTGCAGAAAACGAGCGAAGGGGTAAGGAGGCGCACGGTCTCTCTCAGCCCGTGTCCCCTCAGGAGACACTTGGCTGCTAAATGAGGGTCCGTATCTCAGCGTTAGACGTTGTCTTAGTAAATGGAGAAGTACTCGGCCCGGTCGGTCGGTCGGTCGGTCGGTCGAATCCTCCACGAACGGCTCCTGGGTAAGAGCAGCTGCTTAGACTCTGCGAACAGGCCGCCAGGTGGGAATTGCACCTGCCCGTCAGCTTGGACCTCTCCGAACAGTTTATTCTCTAAACCAACTTCAGCAACTTGAGCGCCTTTTTTTTTTTTTTTTTAATATATTTTATTGATTTTTTACAGAGAGGAAGAGAGAGGGATAGAGAGTTAGAAACATCGATGAGAGAGAAACATCGATCAGCTGCCTCTTGCACACCCCCTACTGGGGATGTGCCCGCAACCAAGATACATGCCCTTGACCGGAATCGAACCTGGGACCCTTGAGTCCGCAGGCCGACGCTCTATCCACTGAGCCAAACTGGTTTTGGCTTGAGCACCTTTTAAAGTCAGGCGTGACATACTGAAATGATGAAATGCCACCTCAACATCTGACAGTTGCATTTCTTTCATTATGAAATAAAATAGCATGTTCAAAAGAGGGGCGTTCGTACTGCCGCTTCTGTCCTAGAAGTGGTCATTTCATGTGCCTGTGGGGGGTCTAAATATTTAAATACTCAAACAGTACATGAATGTTGATTTTTAAAGGACCCAACAGGAAAACTTGTCCACTTTGCGTCTTGTTTACTTTTGTTAACTTCAAAGTCACAGGCAAGAACACCTTTGCCAAAGTGTTAGTGAAGGCACATTGTGCCCCTGGCCATTTTCCATGAGTCTGCTCTCCGTGCGGACTGACTGAACAGTGGCAAATCGTTTAAAAACTTCCACCCCTGAAATATCTGACTGTTACTCTTCTGTGAAGTTCTGGTGCCAGCTGAGCGCTTACCTATTCTTGTTTGTTCTGTTTACCTCTCAGCTCTGTCCCTCCTCCAGCCAGCTTCCATAATTACTCCCGTGGTTAGGGCTCTAGCTGTTCCCTGATTTCTCTCGTCCACCTCAGCTCTGCTCCACCCCCGCCTGTCTTTATTCTCTCCACCTCTCTCCACTGCATAGTCCTCGGTTGTTACCTTTGCCTGTAGCCTCGCTGAATGAAGGCTTGAGTACCTGACACATTTGATTTCCGTGTGTCCCACCTGCTACATCCCCCGCCCCCCAAAAAAGCATGTCATTAAAGTCATGGTCATATTTTGGTGCCACCTTCACTTTGTTTGGGGCAGTAATAATCTTGTGGGGCTGCTGTGCAGCTGCCGTGGGGCTATGTGTTCTAAAATATTCTTCAGGCCGAAACCGGTTTGGCTCAGTGGATAGAGCGTCAGCCTGCGGACTGAAAGGTCCCGGGTTTGATTCCGGTCAAGGGCATGTACCTTGGTTGCGGGCACATCTGTGCAGGAGGCAGCTAATCGATGTTTCTGACTCTCTATCTCTCTCCCTTCCTCTCTGTAAAAAATCAATAAAATATATATTTTTAAAAATAAAATAAAATATTCTTCAGCATGGATTGCATAGTTGTTGCTATGAATCTCCTACCAATGTGGACATAGAAACTACTGCCTTTCACGTTAATTTTTTTTAAAGACATTACTAAAGAAGTTTATTTGGTTGGTTAACAGGTGTTTTTTTATTATTATTATTGTTTAAATGGGTGTCTTCCTCCTTCACAAGAGAGGGGAATCCTCAAAGGCTGTCACTATAATCTTGTATCTCGTGCTTTTATTTGTGAATCGTTAGAAGTCATCAGGCATTGTATTTTGCAAGTTCACAGATTTGATTTGATTTGATTTTTTTAAATCCTCACCTGAGGATCTTTTTCTGTTGATTTTAGAGAGAGTAGAAGAGAGGGAAAGACAGACAGAAATATCGATGTGAGAGAAACACATCGATTAGTTGCCTCCTGCACATGCCCTGACCAGGGCCCAGGCCAGGGAGGAGCCTGCAACCGAGGTAGATGCCCTTGACTGGAATTGAACCTGGGACCCTGCAGTCCATTGAGCTAAACCGGTGAGGGCAGGTCACAGGTTTTATTTATTTTATTTTTTAAAATATATATTTTATTGATTTCAGAAAGAGGAAGGGAGAGGGAGAGAAAGATAGAAACATCAGTGATGAGAGAATCATTGATCGGCTGCCTCTTGCACACCCCACTGGGGATGAAGCCCGCAACCTGGGCATGTGCCCTAACCGGGAATTGACCCATGACCTCCTAGTTCATAGGTCGATGCTCAACCACTGAGCCACGCCGGCCGGGCTGGATCACAGATTTTAAATGGGATTTGTTTGCTGGGTTGGTTTTAAGGTTGGCTTTCCCAATTTGGTGGAAACCGAGGCTGAGAAATGTATTTCTGCCACTGGAGCGGGTACCGGGTTCAGCAGCTTCCTCTTTGAAGGCTCTGAATGACTCATGTACGGCGTCATGTACAGTTCAGTGTAGATGCTGGGTCTGTGCGTGGAAACATTCCCACGCATGAGCCGTGTGAGCTTCCAAACACATCCCTCTATTCAGTGAAGTGAAGGCCTGAAGCAGGCTGTTGTGGAAGAAATGTTTGGGGCCTGAGTTCCCCCCTTCACTCGTCCCATGAGAGCGTCACTAGGGGCTTTGGTATATTTGGGTCAATGATGAGGGAAAGAAAGGCAGGATCCCTGTGGGGAAGTGGGGCCTGGCACAGTTTAACGTGGGCCCCACACGGAGACTTTCCTCTTTGTCACACAAGCCACCTGAATTCGGAAAGAAAGCGGGGCTTCCTTTCTTTCTGTCCATCTTGATTTTGTCAACTCTAGTTTTTCAACAAGCCCTATGTCAAAGGAATTAAGTTGTAAATATTATACAGAATAATTTGCATATACTCCAAATGCTTTTTAAATTTTAAAGCAGTTTACCTTTTTAAAAAAAATGTTTTGTGGCTCAGTGATTGAGTATCCACCTGTGAACCCAGGAGGTCACGGTTCGATGCCCGTCAGGGCACATGCCTGGGTTGTGGGCTCGATCCCCAGTGTGGGGTGTGCAGGAGGCAGCTGATCAATGATTCTCTATCATCATTGATATTTCTCTCTCTCTTTCCCCTCCCTTCCTCTCTGAAATCAATAAAAATATACATTAAAAAATGTTTTTAATTTTTTTTTTTTTTTTTTTTTTTTTTTGGATTGTCTGCCTCCTGTACATCCCCTACTGGGGATCGAACCAGTGACCTCTTGGTGCATGGGACGATGCTCAAACGCTGGAGCCACACCGTTTGGACTAAGCAGCTTACCTTTCTTTCTGGCACCACAGTCCTCATAAAGTTGGATTGCCTCAGTTTCTCCATTGGCTTTGTGCCCCAGGAACACTGTCCTACCTAGAGTTGTACAGAGTGCACACCACTGCGATTGGTGCCTGCCAGACAGTAGGCAGTTTATTGTGGGATTTCTTCCCCTTTTTTTTTTTTTTAATATATTTTATTGATTTTTTACAGAGAGGAAGAGAGAGGGATAGAGAGTTAGAAACATCGATGAGAGAGAAACATCAATCAGCTGCCTCTTGCACACCCCCTACTGGGGATGTGCCCGCAACCAAGGTACATGCCCTTGACCGGAATCGAACCTGGGACCCTTGAGTCCGCAGGCTGACGCTCTATCCACTGAGCCAAACCGGTTTCGGCTCTTCCCCTTTTTTTAATGGAATACTAAAAATACACTAATAGCCCTGGCCAGTTTGGCTCAGTGGCTAGAGCATCAGCCTGGGGACTGAAGGGTCCTGGGTTCAATTCCAGTCAAGGGAACACACCCAGGTTGCAGGCTCCATCCCCAGTAAGGGGTGTGCAGGAGGCAGCCGATCCATGATTCTCGCATCATTGATGTTTCCATCTCTCCCTCTCCCTTCCTCCCTGAAATCAATCTATACTAATAAAAGGGTAATACGCTAATTCGACCAGGAGACCTTCTGGACAAAGCCATAGTGGCGGGGGCCAAGGCGAGGCAGTTAGGGGCGATCAGGCCAGGAGGGGAGGGCGGTTGGGGGTGATCAGGCCGGCATGGGGGAATTTGGGGGCAAGCAGGCTGGCTGGGGGGGCAGTTGGGGGCGAGTAGGCCAGCAGTCGGGGGGGGAGGGAGTTGGGGGCAAGCAGGCCAACAGGGTGGGGCAGTTGGAGGTGATCAGGCCGGCAGGAAGGGCAGTTAGGGGCGAGAAGGCCGGCAGGCAGAGTGGTTAGGAGCCAGCGGTCCCATATTGCGAGAGGGATGTCCAACTGCTGGTAGTCGGACATCCCTTGAGGGGTCCCAGATTGGAGGGGGTGCAGGCCGGGCTGAGGGACACCTCCTCTACCCTCCCCCGCTCCCCCCCCCCCCCCCGCACGAATTTCGTGCACCAGGCCACTAGTAAAAATATATTCAGAAAAACAAAACCCCTAGTCGTTCCTTTGGCTTTTTGCCCTGACGGGGCTGAAGCAGAGCCCCGGGCTGTGCTTGCGAAGTGTGCTCAGTGCGCGGTGCAGGTGGGAACCTCAGAAGGCCCAGCCGTACGCTCTGCGGGTGCAGAAGCTTCTGTCGCTGATGTCCTCCGTCTCCTAAAGGCTCGTCTTCTCTCTTCTCTTACAGACCTAACCTCCGTGGTGAACGCTGCCTATTTAAAGAAACCCCAGAGAGGCTGAGCGCTTGGTTGTCTCATGTTCTCGGATTTGCTACGAACCCACGCGGTCCTTGTTGTCGTTGACTGAACCCAGTTTGTATGTCCTTGATTCACATTCCTCTCTGTTTGTGTTTAGAGAAAGGGAAAAAAAAGACATTTTAGCCTTTTTTAAAGTTATTGGTATAATTTCTTATTACTTGGTTGCATGAAGTTGCCCTTAACCACTGAGGATTATCAAGATTTTTGCACA
Source organism: Cnephaeus nilssonii (assembly GCF_951640355.1). Classification (NCBI taxonomy): domain Eukaryota; kingdom Metazoa; phylum Chordata; class Mammalia; order Chiroptera; family Vespertilionidae; genus Cnephaeus; species Cnephaeus nilssonii. Next base: position 7,192,668 of record NC_137095.1, on the reverse strand, counting down.
AACTTATACATGTCTAGGATCCTTTTATCAAGGCAGCGATGTTCTGAAGCCCCCTGCCTTCCTCCGCCTCCACCACACACTCGGTTCAATATAAATTTGCTTTTTTTTTTAAAATGACCACTCAACAGGATACGTGTCTCCTCTGGGTGACAGGATCCGGAAACCAATTCCTAGATACGTAACGCTGGCATATGAAGATGAAATGCAAATGGTTCTTCATCCTTGAGGCCAGGTGTAAAGTTTAACCATATTGTAAGATATCTATTCCGTATTAGAAATAGCCCGTTGACAACTTCCTCTTCTCCAGACTCATGCTGTTAGGTACACACACCCAGTTTCTGTATGTGAGGTCAGTGCGTCTTTTTGTGTTAACTCCAAAATAGAGGCAACACTTTCTTTCCCCCACTGCCAAGACAGTTCAGGCGAGGCACTCGAGGCGGGAACTTGACATTTTAAAGCTGGACATCAGCAGCAGCCCTGTGGGAAACCAGACAGAGCATCGACTTTTAAATACAAACTTTTTAAAGAACTTTTCTTTCAGGACTAGAATTAGAATAGTTAACTCTCCATCCACACACCATCGTTATGTGTACATTCTTGTTGCTATTGTGATCATAGAGAGTTTTATTTATTTTTATGCCAGCCTATATTGTGAGGACACATTTAGTCAGTTTGGGTTTCCTCAATCCTGTTATGCTTGTCTTTGAAACATATTTCACGTACTCGAGGTTTGTAGTTGAAAAGTTTACTGTAAAAAAAAAAAAGAAAAAAGAAAAAAAATGTATTGTTTTTACAGAATAAATTTATTGGAATGTGTCCTGGGAGTAAGGTTTGAGGTTGTAAACCACTAAGTTGGTGTAACTTGGCTTCATAAATGTAATGTGAGGTATTGATGTAATTCACATATTAAAGCGAAGTTTGTTGACAGCAAGTTGGCAATAGAATCAGTGCAGGTGAGGGTTTTATTTTCTTACTCTCTCCGGGCTGCGAGGGTTTTTTGTGAACACTGGGGGGAGGGGGAGGGATGGCCTGTGGTTGCTTATACGTCTAAGATACTTACCAGCTCACTGACCCTAAGCTCAGACCCTTGACTTGATCCGGGTTTTTCTCTGGACCCTGTTTTCTTCTACTTTTCTATTTTGGCGAAGAGCTAATAAATGACATGAAGACAAAATGTGAGAAGCTGTAAAGGCCCAGGGCCATTCAGAATGGTGACGGTGAAAGCCCCGCCCCCCACCTCGGGCTCTGAGGGGGCACCTGTGCTGTGGGTTCTTTCATTCAGCAAATACTTTTCTTTCTTACACTGTTCTCACTCTCACCTCCAAATGTGAAAGTTCATTAAAAGACAGTAGGAAATGCCCTCGCTGGTTTGGCTCAGTGGATAGAGCGTCAGCCTGCAGACTGAAGGGTCCCGGGTTCAATTCCCGTCAAGGGCACATACCTCGGTTGCAGGCTCCTCCCCAGCCCTGGTCAGGGCATGCAGGAGGCAACCAATCAATGTATCTCTCTCACTTCGATGTTTTTCTCTTTAAAAATCAATGGAAAAATATCCCCTGGTGAGGATTAAAAAAAAAGATAGTAGAAATGACAATCCAGTTCTTTTTCTTTAAATGTCTGTTTAATCTTGAGCATTTTAATTTAATTTAAAATTAATGAAGTTTGATTCATCAAACGATTCATCCTATTTAGTGTTTTGCTGACACTAAAGCATAAGGAGAATGTAGGTGGCATTTTGAATTGGAACATATAAATGACAGATTTTTAAAATAAACTACAAAACCGTATGAGAAGAATGCTTCACATTAAATAAGATTTGTCATCATAAAAGGTCAAAAATAATTTTATTAAAAATATACACAGAAATACAATAGAAATCTCTCCTTTCACCAGTAAAACAAGTATTCCATTAAGGATAATGATCAAGTTATCGATCCCTCCTTAGCTGTTTAAACTCACAGAAACATTTTAGTGAGAGCAGTTTTTAAAACAGCAGTAAGTAATATACTTTCCCTGGGAAAACATTTTTCAAATAACATTGTAAAATACTCTGATAATTTGCCTTTTATATTGATGTTGATAATGAAACATAGACATCTTATATGCAAAAGTATTTTCCAATCTCAATTTGCTATTTTGAATTTTTCATACGCATAAACCATATTCACTTTTGAATACTTTCGTTTCCATGCTCACTGTTGTAGGAGCTAAATAGTCATTTTTCACACATATTTAGTATGTGCAAACAGAACATTGAGATGGTCAAGTTTATTCCCAAAAGAATTTTGAATATATTTCTTTAAACTGTTTCTCTCAATAACTTCAGCTTTCCTTCAAAATAAAAATGAATTGACCCCCGCAGCCCCATATATAGCTCACATACTCAGTGCAGAACAGTGTGGGTGTATGGGAAGGGAGTGGAATGAGACGAAACCCCAGAACCAGGATGTCCAAATCCCGTCGTCGAGATAAGAGCCACAGGAAGTCAGGTTTTCACTCAGCTTTCTCCTCTGCCTTGGCTTTGACGAAGAACTCTGGCTTGTAGATGCAGCGGTAGGCCAGGAGCTGAGGGAGGGCTCCATAGGCTACGTTGAATGCCAGAAAGAGGATTTTCGCCTCCTCGGGGACTCTGTAGATGTAAGCAGTTCTAGCGTGAAGAGAAGCGCTGATGTGAGAAAACTGGGCCTGTTGCGGCAAAGAAAAGGGGCAGGCATGAATTTTGTGACCAGCTGGATGCGCGGTGAGTTCTGACTCATTCATTCAGACCTTGTCTCTATGCCCTCAAAGACTAGTGCTTTTGAACAATCCGTAGTCTTGAATATGTCACTGAACGTAGGGCCAGTCTGGACGGAACGGTTCAAATAAAGTATACCTGCTTTAGCGTGGCTTTATCATACCAGCTGTTTTATGACCCATCCAGGGCCCCGTAGCAAACATTAGTAGGTCAGTGTGATAGAAAAATCTGAATCAAATCTCAGGTGATTTTGTTTGTTTTGTTTTGTTTTTTCTGATTTGCATTCTGAGGATCCTATAATGCGACTCAGTTATGGCTCACAAAATGTGTTCCCATAAAAATGAAGAAAGTGCAGCCCTAGCCAGTTTGGCTCAGTGGATAGAGCGTCGGCCCCCAGACTGAAGAGTCCTGGGTTCGATTCCGGTCAAGGGCACGTACCTTGGTTGCAGGTTCCCCCGCCCTGGTCAGGATGCGTGCAGGAGGCAACCCATCCATGTGTCTCTCTCATATTGATGTTTCTCTCTTTCTCTTCCTCTCTCTAAAAATCAATGGGAAAATATCCTCGAGTGAGGATTAACCAAAAAAAAATGAAGGAAGTACGGAATTGAGAAGGCTAAAAGGTTTTTAGCATAACTATTTAAAAAGCAGCACTGGGGACCTCGGTTTCATGTATCAGTCTTTTACCTACTCCCTGGAGCAAAAGCTCAGAGCCCTTGATGATGTATTTTTTGCTTGTTTATTTATTCACGTATTTGTTTCTTACGCAACTTAAAAAACGCCAAGGTTTGTTTTGCGAGATGGGGTCGTTAACCAGCATGGGTGGGGCAGGGTTAGGGTTGCGCCCTGTAAAATGGCAAGGGTACACGCAGGCGACCTTTTCAAATCCAATTGTACAGAACGGAAAGACCAGCACTTCCCATCTGTACCTCTGTGCTTGTTCAGAACATACATCAGCGTGTGCCAAAAAGCGTCTTTTTTGATGCTTTTCATAAGAACACAGGGAAACTGCATTAGCAAAAGGCTTCTGTGAGCAGATTTCCTCAGGATCCTTGTGTCATTACAAAATGCAGTCGTGGAGTCTGCATTTCGGTTTCATGTCTTAGTGAAATTCAAGGTGACCATGAATAAAGAATTGGGAATCTGAATGTAATCAGTGGTGGATTAGATTCATCGGGATCCAAGTGAAGAAACAAAAGATGATACAATCAATCAAAAGAAGGCACAGAAGCCACGAGGAAAAAACCCATCTGCTTTAAATACATACAAGTTGTCTTCTCTTTCCTTCCCTCTGAAATCTGTTCATTCTGCTGAGCAGCTGACAGAGGAAGATGTTCCTGAGCCCTTGACCTTACTCCTTTTTTTTTTTTTTAAATATATTTTATTGATTTTTTACAGAGAGGAAGAGAGAGGGATAGAGAGTTAGAAACATCAATCAGCTGCCTCTTGCACACCCCCTACTGGGGATGTGCCCGCAACCAAGGTACATGCCCTTGACCGGAATAGAACCTGGGACCCTTGGGTCCGCAGGCCGATGCTCTATCCACTGAACCAAACCGGTTTCGGCTTGACCTTACTCCTAAGAAAAGGACCCACTTCCTTAAGCGGCGCGTGTGTGTGGATCTATATCAATGACGATGCTGTCACAGCCTACGCCTTCACGAATTACTGCTACGTTCCGGGGGCCTCTGGTACAACTCTGCTTCTGTCTGGAGGTGGTGTTGCCGAGGACACCTCTGCGCTGTGACCCGTGAGGCCCTGAGAGGACTCTGCCCCCCACACCCCTCCCCAGCGGCAGGCTCCAGGCCAACCCAGCCAGTGCTCAGCGTTTCACCTCCGGGCTTCGGAGCCAGGGGACCCTGAGAGCACAGGGCATTGGCGGGGCCGCTGCTGTGGACATTCCGGGACCCGGGACCGGAGCTTGGTCCCCGGCACTGTTTTTCCCTAGAGCCTATTTTCAGTAACTGTCTGAATATACATACTGTATTCTCCGGCGTATAAGACGACTTTTTGACCCAGGAAAATCTTCGCAAAAGTCAGGGGTCGTCTTATACACCGGGTGTCATCTTATATCCCAAACTCTGTATTTTAACTGGAAAAGTTGGGGGTCGTCTTATACGCCGGAAAATACGGCACTTTGTCTTCTGTACTAGAGGCCAGATTCAAACCCTGATTTTCTGAAACGGGGGTTTGGTGTCTCTGTCTTTATAGACACTTGTACGCGCCACAAAAAATCACCCAATGTGGGGCAGTGCCAGCCATCATGGAGAGGTTGGCAACAATCTGCAGCTGTGCATATTGTCTTCTGTACTAGAGGCCGGATTCAAACCCTGATTTTCTGAAACGGGGGTTCGGTGTCTCTGTCTTTACAGACACGTGTACTGTGGGAAGGGCGTTGCCTGACTGGCTGGCTCCGTTCCCGCTCCCGTGGCCCTGAGTGTGTTAACTGGATGGCGTGCCGGGCTCCCTGCCAAACCCATTGTGAAGCTGTCCCAAAACTTTCTCCCTGCTCTCTGACTTGTAGCTAATGAGACACAATATGCACAGCTGCAGATTAGCAAACGAACCTCCTGAGTCACACAACGCACTTCCCTTCCAGACTCTTACTGGAACTTCTGACAATAAAAACTGTAATAGCACCCAAGCTGGTGTGGCTCAGTGGATAGAGCGTCGGCCTGCAGGCCGAAGGGTCCCGGGTTCCATTCCAGTCAAGGGCACGGACCTTGGTTGCAGCCCCCGCCCCAGCCCGGGCCCTGGTCAGGGCTTGTGCAGGAGGCAACCAATCGATGTGTTTCTCTCAGTCTTGCCCTCTCTCTTCCACTCTCCCTAAAAAATCAATGGAAAAATGTCCTCGGGTGAGGATTAGGAAAAAAGAAAAGGTGTTGGGTTTGAGGATTACTCTTGAGACAGCGCTAAGCCGACCTAGTGAGGGCCAGGTGTAAAAGGGGAGGGGATGGGAGGTGTGAAGAATTATACCACGAGTTAAGCTCCTACAAAGTACCGTATTTTCCGGCGTATAAGACGACTTTTTAACCCAGGAAAATCTATACGCCCAGTCGTCTTATACGCTGGAAAATAAGTTCATTTGGTTCTTTTACCGACAGTAAGAAAATAAAAGGTGCAATGCCTTCATTTTCTTCCCTGTTCGTAAGAGCAAGTTGTTTTGGCTGGTTGTTTTTTCGTAAAAAATGCACGTTGTGTGAAGTCATTCCATAGCTGGTTCCATCTGCAGTTCAGTGAGCACCTACTGGAGCCCAGGGCGGGGCTAACAGCCGGGGGAGGAGCAGAATGGCAGGTTCTGCTTCCCAGGAGCAGACCCTTTGAAATGAGTCCCCTCTAGCCCTCATGGCGCGGCTCAGTGGTTGAGCGTCGACCTATGAACCAGGAGGTCACAGTTGGAGTCACGGTTCGATTCCCGGTCAAGGGCACATGCCCGGGTTGCAGGCTTGATCCCCAGGAGGGGGCTTGCAAGAGGCAGCCAGTCAATGATTCTCTCTCATCATTGATGTTTCTTTCTCTCCCTCTCCCTTCCTCTCTCTGAAATCAATCAATAAAAAATAAATAAAATTAGTCCCCTCTGGTTCTGTCTAGGACAGTACAGTGGAATTCCAAAACCTCACATTTAGAAGGACATCTTCAAGTGACCAGCTCTCAGTTCTCTTTGGTGGCCCTGGGGTTGAGAGACTGGTACATGGCACCGTGCACAGCGGGACCACCTGCTGCCTCTGGCGGTGGGCAAACCCCACAACCTCACGGGGCCTCATCTGTGTCCCTGATGGAGCACCCGCCAGGCGGTTACCGTGAGGCTTAAATAAAATAGGTCAGCAGAAACGTCTTCTAAGGAACCCCAAAACCAAGAGGCCCCGAGCCCGTGTGGCTCAGTGGATAGAGCGTCTGCCTGTGGACCGAAGGGTCCTGGGTTCAACTCCAGTCAAGGGCACATGCCCAGGTTGCGGGCTCGATCCCCAGTAAGGGGCGTGCAGGAGGCAGCCCGTCAATGATGCTCTCATCCTTGATGTTTCTCTCTCTTCCCCTCACCTTCCTCTGAAATCAATCAAAATTTAAAAAAAAAAAAAAAAGGCACAAAGGAGACATGTCCAATTAGTATGTCCTACCCACACACACCAAGCAGCGGTGTGTTCGGGTACTCAACCAGGACAGCCCAATGCCCAGTCAGCGTGCATAGCGGAGCGCGTTCTTAGGTACCTGCGCCAGGCCTCCCGCGTGAATCAGGGTGAGGTCAGCCATCCAGGAGCATCCGGGCACCACCAGTCCGTAAAGCGCCACCACAAAGTAGGGGACAGAATAGAACAGGTACACCAGCATCTGCATCAACAGAGAAACGTCACCACCAACCGGCCGGCCTGGCCCCAGGAAGAGCACAGAACACGGACACTTGGCAAAGGTGAGCGTGTTCATTCCCGCTTCCCAGGCGGAACCACGCGCTCCCATTTCTCCAAGAGCGAAGAGAGAAAAGCCTTAGGCTCCGTAACTACCTGACCTGGATCTTAGGGTACGCGGCAGGGTCCTTCAGGTAAGGCTCTTGAAACTGGGTATAAAACCGGCAGAGGTCAGCTGGGCAGTCCAGGGCAATCTGGGAACAGAAATGAATTCGTTATCAAGATGCAGTCCCAACAGTCCAGAGATGGAAGACGCTGACCATGCCTTGCCATACTAGCAGTCAGCAGCTGTGCGTCACTGCAGGTTGCCCAGGACCAAACCAGAGAGGGTCGGACCTGCATTACCACCATTTGTCCATCCAGAACTGAAATATCATTGCTGTTATGTACACATATAGATCTGTTGGACATAGAAATCGGGACTCAAAAGAACTGTTGGCCCAGAAAGAAACTCACTACAGACTGATTCATTTGCCTCTCAGCATAACCATTATTGCTTGTCTCATTTTCGGTTCCTATAAGTGTATTCCTAGTATCACATGAGCTCACTCATCTAGGGGAAATGATGAACAACACAGACTGAAGAACAAGAACAGCATTGATCAGACTGTCCGACCTCAGAGGGAAGGTAGGGGAGGGTGGGGACAAGGGAGATAGATCAACCAAAGGACTTGTGTGCTTGCATATGAGCCTAACCAGTGATCACGGACAACAGGGGGGTGGGGGCATACGTGGGGGGGGGGGTTGGGGTGGGAATGGGGGGGGGTTTGATGACAAATATGTGATACCTTAATCAATAAAGTAATTTTAAAAAAAAAAGATGCAGTCCCAGCCCTCGCTGGTGTGGTTCAGTGGATAGAGCGTTGGCCTGCGGACTGAAGGTCCCCAGGTTCGATTCCCGGTCGGGGCACATGCCCAGGCCTGATCCCAGTACGGGGCAAGCAGGAAGCAGCTAATCAATGATTCTCATCATTCTTTTTTCTCTCTATCCCTCTCCCTTCCTCTCTGAAATCAATAAAAATGTATTTAAAAACAAAAACAAAAAAAGATGCAGTCACAGCTGGCTCTTCTGTTGGCTGATGAGGCCAAATGTTCCAGCGTTAGTCACAAACAGCTTTGCTCTTTAACAAAAACTACGTGGGGGAGAAGGTCCTCCGTGAACGGGGAAGGGACCCTGCAGGTACCCTGGGAGCAGACGAGGCCCAGGCGAACGGAAACATCAAAGGAACCAAAATAGACTCCTTTTCCAGGTGCCCTTTAATAAGGGAGGGAAGATACTTCTATTTTTTTTTTTTAAGGACTTTTTAAAAATATATATACTTTTTTTTTATTTCAGAGAAGAAGGGAGAGATAGAAATATCAATGATGAAAATCACTGATCGGCTGCCTCCTGCACACCCCCTACTGGGGATCGAGGCCACAGCCCGGGCATGTGCCTCTGACCGGAATCGAACCCGGGACCCTTCAGTCTGCAGGTCGACACTCTATCCACTGAGCCAAGCTGGCGAGGGCGGAGGGAAGATACTTCTGGGTAGAGCTTGATCTAAGGACCTGAAGGAGGTGGCACGAAGCAGCCCAGAATAGCCATCTCCCCCCCCCCCCCCCGCCCGAGAGAGGAGGTGTGGGGTTGACCCCTCCAGGGCCTAATGCGAGGACTATCAGGTCAGCGTGCTAGGACGTCTGAGACGCACGTTACTTTGCTCTGTTCTGCTTACCAAGCCTCTAAACAGGCTAAATCCAGTTGCCAGGAGGAGGCATATGACCAACAGGAAGTCAAATGGTCTTCTCAGCAGGTCCTTCGCCTGGACTTCTTGAACGACCTAAAACAAGAGTTTGTAACCGCTGAGCAGGTCAGGGGGCCAGGGGAGAACCAGGGGTCCACGGAGGCAAGGGTGTCGGTGGGTGACGGGAGAGGGTGAAGACTCCCAACTCAGATCACCACCCCCAGCCGTGAAACTTTAGGACAATCATTTCCCCTTCAAGTCTCAGTTTCCTCCTCTGTGAAATGAGCAAATGGGGCCGAAACCGGTGTGGCTCAGTGGATAGAGCATCGGCCTGCGGACTCAAGGGTCCCAGGTTCGATTCCGGTCAAGGGCATGTACCTTGGTTGCGGGCACATCCCCAGTAGGGGGTGTGCAAGAGGCAGCTGATGGATGTTTCTAACTCTCTATCCCTCTCTCTTCCTCTCTGTAAAAAAATCAATAAAATATATTTAAAAAAAAGAAAGAAAGAAATGAGCAAATGGGGCCACGTGATCTCAAAGGGCCCCTCTGGCTCTGAGTCCACTTTTTTTTTTCTTGAAATAGCTTTCTTTTGTGTGATTACAAATATAAGGCACACTCATTTTTAAAATAAACCATAAATCGCCCTAGCCCGTGTGGCTCAGGGGATAGAGCATCAGCCTGCAGATGGAAGGGTCCCAGGTTCAATTCGGGTCAAGAGCACCTAGTACTTGGTTGTAAGCTCGATCCCCAGCAGGGGGCGTGCAGGAGGCAGCTGATCCATGATTCTCTCTCATCATTGATGTTTCTCTCTCTCCCTCTCCCTTCCTCTCTGAAATCAATAAAACTATATATTTTTTTTAAAAAAAAGGATGTTAGGGGTTCCAGTTGTCAGTGTGCCAACCTCAGTCTACGTGGCAGACGTCTGAATGTGAACAAACGAAATGTTTGTGAATTAAAATGTATTTTTCAAGAACTTATTCTTTTTTTAATATTATTTTTTTATTGTTGATATTTTGTTGTTGTTAATCCTCACTCAAGGGCATTTTCCCATTGATTTTTAGAGCAAGTGGAAGAGAGAGGGAAAGACAGAGAGAAACATGGATGTGAGAGAAACACATCGATTGGTTGTTTCCTGCACGAGCCCCGACCAGAGTCTGGGCCAGGGAGGAGCCTGCAACCGGGGTACGTGCCCTTGACGGGAATCGAACCCGGGACTGAGCCAAACCGTCCAGGGCAGCCGGCCAGGACTTTCACCCTGACACCTGGCTGGAATGGGAGGGAGGTACCGCAGAGGTGTCCTATAGCCCGTGTCCATGTGCCTGGATCTCCTGGTAATCGGACCCTAGGGTCAGGTGACCAGATCGTCCCGCTTTTGGCGGGACAGTCCCGATTTTTAACCATTTGTCCCGCGTCCCACGGCGTTTTTAAAAAGTCCCTATTTCAGCCGAAACCGGTTTGGCTCAGTGGATGGAGCGTCGGTCTGCGGACTGGAGGGTCCCAGGTTCGATTCCGGTCAAGGGCATGTACATTGGTTGCGGGCACATCCCCAGTGGGTGGTGTGCAGGAGGCAGCTGGTCGATGTCTCTCTCTCATCGATGTTTCTGGCTCTCTATCCCTCTCCCTTTCTCTCTGTGAAAAATCAATAAAATATATTTTAAAAATAATAACAAAATAAAATAAATAAATAAATAAAAAGTCCCTATTTCAAATAAGCGGGACGATCTGGTCACCTTACCCTAGGGCTGTGTGTGCTACCTCGAACGCAGTATCCCTCCAGCCTCCCCTGGGGACAGTAAAGGCACAGGTATCTCTGAAGAGGTGCCCAGGTGCTCAAACTCCAGGCCACCCACAGCCCAGACCGGGCGTCCTCAAACCACGGCCCGCGGGCCACATGCGGGTGTTTTTGCCGTTTTGTTTTTTTACTTCAAAATAAGATATGTGCAGTGTGCATAGGAATTTGTTCATAGGTTTTTTTTAAAAACTATAGTCCGGCCCTCCCACGGTCTGAGGGACAGTGAACTGGCCCCCGGTTTTAAAAGTTTGAGGACCCCTGGCCCAGACCAACCCCGCACTCAGCGCACACGCAGAACGTGAGGGGAGCAGCTCAGGGGACCCCTGGCCCAGGAAGCGGGCGCCATCGGACAGACAGTCTTGGCCACCAGAACTGACAGGCGTGACAGACACTGCAGAACCGACACAGTCACGCCGATCGCAGTCCCCAAAACTCCAGTCCCCGGCGGCGCACGGCTCAGTGGCCCCGTGGACGTGAGTGCGCCCTGCCAGCGTGAAGACGGGTCACATCTGACTTAATAAAAATCACCTTGGACGGGTAATGGCAATATTCCGGTGGCTGGTTATAGATCCTGAAGCCGGCCCAGACAGGAAGACACGTGTACGGTATGCTTAAGATGAAAGCAGGGCAAATGCGTGTCCCAAATTTCCCTGTTTAAAAAGAGAGAAAGGGAAAGTCAGAAGGTTACCCAAAGCATATGTAAACACAAGCACCATGTAGGGTACCTCCCCATCTCCAGTCATCTAAAATTTCGCTATGGACCAGACAATATTTTTAACCAGAAAAAAACAGATCAGCCGAAGCCGATGTGGCTCAGTGGATAGAGCGTCAGCCTGCGGACTGAAGGGTCCCGGGTTCGATTCCGGTCGAGGGCACATACCTTGGTTGCGGGCACATCCACAGTGGGGGGTGTGCAGGAGGCAGCTGATCTATGTTTCTCTCTCATCGATGTTTCTAACTCTCTATCCCTCTCCCTTCCTCTCTGTAAAAAATCAATAAAATATATATATTTTTTAAAAAAGGAAAAGAAAAACCAGATCAACTCAAAACTTGGGTGTTTAATAGGTATGTCCCAGCTACAGTATTTTTTTAAAATATATTTTTATTAATTTCAGAGAGGAAGGGAAGGGGAGAAAGAGAGAAACATCCATGATGAGAGAGCATCATTGATGAGCTGCCTCCTGCACGCCCCCTACTGGGGATCGAGCCCACAACCCGGGCATGTGCCCTTGGCCGGAACTGAACCTGGGAGTCTTCAGTCCGCAGGCTGGCTGACGCTCTATCCACTGCCGGCTACAGTATTTTTAAGGTGTATGTAGAATATCCTGATTTCCCGCATGCATAAATAACCTCATTTACATTAGCTTTAAAGAGTACTTCATTTTCAAGGGCATATATTGAGTTCCCACAGTGTGGCAGAGTTATATACAGGGCAGAGGGAAAGTAGGTTTACAGTTTTTTGTACAGAAAATGACAGTAATTAATAAATAACAATACAAGGATAGACTCTGTTTCATGTACTCACAGCTATCCACTACTTGTGCCCCACTCTGCACACCACAAAAGTTGTAAGAAGTATTTGCACACTGCATGTAGCCACAAACACAACACTTAACCCCTTCAAACCCCTCTCAAAGTCAGGCATCACTGATATTAAATTGCTTTGTTGTGCCCTAGCCGGTTTGGCTTAGTGGATGGACCTTTGGCCTGTGGACTGAAGGGTCCCAGGTTCGATTCCGGTCAAGGGCACATGCCCGGGTTGTGGGCTCGATCCCCAGTAGGGGGCGTGCAGGAGGCAGCCAATCAATGATTCTCTCTCATCATTGATGTTTCTCTCTCTCTCCCTCTCCCTTCCTCTCTGAAATCAGTAAAAATGTATTTTTTTAAAAATTTCCCTAGCCGGTTTGGCTCAGTGGATAGAGCATTGGCCTGGGGACTGAAGGGTCCCAGGTTCAATTCCAGTCGAGGGCACATGCCCAGGTTGCGGACTCGATCCCTAGTAGGGGGCGTGCAGGAGGCAGCCAAGCAATGATTCTCCCTCATCATTGATGTTTCTATATCTCCCTCTCCCTTCCTCTCTGAAATCAATAAAAATATTTTTTTAAATATATTTTATTGATTTTTTACAGAGAGGAAGGAAGAGAGATAGAGAGTTAGAAACATCGATCAGCTGCCTCCTGCCCACCCCCGACTGCACACCTCCTACTGGGGATGTGCCCACAACCAAGGTACGTGCCCTTGACCGGAATCGAACCTGGGACCTTTCAGTCCGCAGGCTGATGCTCTATCCACTGAGCCAAACCGGTTTCAGCAATAAAAATATTTTTTAAAAATTGCCTCGTTGCTCAATGTACATTTCTGAAAACTACTCAAAAGCATTTTTCAAGGTAAGATTCAATAGGGGCAGGGAAAGGAATCATTGCACAAAACAGCTTTTTGGTAAGCTCGGAATGACTTGGTGTTGGGACAACCAAAATAGCATCTCTCTTTAAAAGCAATCCCCATCGTTTCAGAAAAGGAAAGTGAATTTCAAGATCAAGTTTCTTACCGACGATGTTTCCTGGTACAAAAACCACCATGCTCATCATAATCGATCCGACCCAGTACAGGCCAATGTTTCTGTAACTCTCCCTGTAACGAGAAGACCTTGGCTTAGCATGCCACCTGCCAAAGATGAGCCACGGCGTTACCTTTATCCTAACAAAGTCCACGGACGGAAACCTACGGGAGAGTCCTAACCCGGACACAGGGAACCCTCGTGCTCACCCTCCATTTCCATGGGTGACAAACCACAGAACCCGCTCTGTCTCCTTTTGTTATTTTGTTTTTTGTGTTTGTTTCGCTAATCCTCACCCGAGGATATTTTCCCATTGATTTTTACTAGTAGAGCGAGTGGAAGGGAAGGGGAGAGACACAGAGAGAGAAACATTCATGTGCGAGAGACACATCGGTTGGTTGCCTCCTGCACACACACCCCGGCCAGGGAACTTGCAACCAAGGTACGTGCCCTTGACTGGAATCGAACCCAGGACCTTTCGGTCCAAGGGCCGGCACTCTGTCAACTGAGCCAAACCGGCCAGGGCTCTGTCTCTTTGAATAGGAACTTCACTGCTACCCTAACCTGTAGGCCACACGCCCTCGTCACTGCGAAAGGAGTCCTGCGTTTCACTCAGGTATGAAACAAAAAAGAAGGCTCAGAAAAGAACGGAAGCCGGCCCTGGCCGGTTTGGCTCAGTGGATAGAGCGTCGGCCAATGGACTGAGGGGTCCCGGGTTCGATTCTGGCCAGGGGCACATGCCCAAGTTGTGGGCTCGATCCCCAATAGGGGGCGTGCAGGAGGCAGCCGATCAATGATTCTCTCTCATCATTGATGTTTCTATCTCTCTCTCTACCCCTCTCCCTTCCTCTCTGAAATCAATAAAGAAATATATTTTAAAAAAAGAAAAGAAAAGAACGGAAGCCGAAACCAGTTTGGCTCAGTGGATAGAGCGTCGGCCTGCGGACTGAAAGGTCCCAGGTTCGATTCCGGTCAAGGGCATGTACCTTGGTTGCGGGCACATCCCTAGTAGGGGGTGTGCAGGAGGCAGCTGATTGATGTTTCTCTCTCATCGATGTTTCTAGCTCTCTATCCCTCTCTCTTCCTCTCTGTAAAAAATCAATAAAATATATTAAAAAGAAAAGAAAAGAACGGAAAATGGATCCACTGCCCAAATCATTGGAAGTACGAGTGATGAGATGGGAAGTGGACTTTCCCTGGTGTCACAGAATTTTGGCCAGAGCCCCTAAAGGTAAAGATAATAAGTGAGATATAGCCCAGCCAGTGTAGCTCAGTGGTTGAGCATCAACCCAGGAACCAAAGAGGTCGCCGGTTCGATTCCCGGTCAGGGCACATGCCCAGGTTGTAGGCTGGATCCCCAGTGTGGGGGGGGGGGGGGGTGCATGCAGGAGGCAGCCCATTGATGATGTTCCTCTCTCATCAACGTTTCTATCTCTCTATCCCTCACCCTTCCTCTCTCTCTAAAAATCAATATATATATATATATATATTTTTTTTTTTTTAAGTGATATATACCCCTAATCTTCTTCATAGGTGATGGTGACAAACAGATCTTTCAACTGATATCCCTATAACCCACCTCCATAAGGGGCTCCAAGACACTCCAAAGGAGACTCTTAGCCGGAACAGAGTGTGGTTCCCTTTCTGAACTGTGTGCTTCCTGCCCCGTCCCCACCCTGCCCCCACCCACCCCCACTCCCCAAGCCAAACCCATAGAGCCCTCGAGGGAGGCCCGTTCACATGACTGGGACTGTCAGTACAGGCAAGAGCCTTCTCTCCCGGTGGACGCTAACAGGGCTGCAGAAACTCTGGCCCACTCCTGACAGCATCCAAGCAGAGCCCGGGCATCCTCAGAAATACCTAGAGCTTGAGAAGAGGGAGGCTGGTGCCTAGGAAAGTCCAAAAATTAGCTGGAGCTGTCCTTGAGTTCACGATTCGGGGGTAGGGGGTGCGCACAGGGCATGCATTTGGTCCAGTTAAACATCAGCCTTGTACAGGGCAAGAGAAGAATGCATGGCCCTAGTCAGGGCGGCTCAGTGGATAGAGCATCAGCCTGCGGACCAGAGGGTCCTGGGTTCAATTCCGGTCAAGGGCATGTACCTTGGTTGCGGGCACATCCCCAGTGGGGGGCGTGCAGGAGGCAGCTGATCAATGGTTCTCTCCCATCCATGTTTCTGGCTCTCTATCCCTCTCCCTTCCTCTCTGTAAAAAAAATCAATAACATATATTTTAAAAATACATAAATAAATAAATAAAAAATAAAAAGGATGTGCTGGGCTTAAATTCCTGAAAGACACTGCTCTCAGAAGAGAACAGAATCAGGAAGTTAAGGTCTGCCCGAGCCACCACCGCCGCAGGGGTAACCCGCGAGCCAGGTGCCAAGGGCCGCCGGGTCTGTCTGACTCATCTCCAAGGAGCAGCCTTCAGTCCGGGACGCCCGTCTGTCCACTCGCCTCGGCGTCCCCCTTTACCTACCCACGCATCGGTTGCTAGGGCGACGGGGGCGCACGCACCGGCGAAGTCACTTACTCCCATGCGATGGCGGCCACCATCACCAGGTACATCAGGTAATGGGCGGAGCCGTCCCAGTAGCAGATCATGTGCCCGTGCGCCGTGTTCAGGTACGGTTCGCCCTGAGGGGAGCATGGAGAGGGAGCCCGCTTTACCTGGGACCCGGGCACCGCGTGTAAAGCACAACAGAACGGCCCTGACCGGTGTGGCTCAGTGGATAGAGCGTCGGCCTGCAGACTCAAGGGTCCCAGGTTCGATTCCGGTCAAGGGCATGTACCTTGGTTGCGGGCACATCCCCAGTAGGGGGTGTGCAGGAGGCAGCTGGTCGATGTTTCTTTCTCATCGATGTTTCTAACTCTCTATCCCTCTCCCTTCTGCTCTGTAAAAAATTAATAAAATATATTTTTTAAAAAAAACACACACACAACAGAACTGATGCGTGTAAGTCTGCTCAAAGGAAACTACGCTGCATCTCATAAAATCATGAGATCGGTAGGAAGGGGAAAGGACAGCTTGAGCCCCAGCTGGTGTGGCTCAGCGGATAGGGCATCTGCCTGTGGACCGTAAAGGACCCGGGTTCGATTCCGGTCAAGGGCGTTTACCTCGGTTGCAGGCTCCTCCCGGGCCCAGGTCCTGGCCGGGGCTCATGCAGGAGGCAACCAATAGGCAACCAATCGACGTGTCTCTCTCACATCACTGTTTCTCTCTGTCTTTCCCTCTCTCTATCCACTCTCCCTAAAAATCAATGGAAAAATATCCTCGGGTGAGGATTAAAAAATAATATAAATAATAAATAATAAAAAGCCATATCCTTGGATGAGGATTTTTTTTTTAAATGCCTACTGTTGCCGAAACTGGTGTGGCTCAGTGGATAGAGCATTGGCCTGCGGACTGAAGGGTCCCAGGTTCGATTCCGGTCAAGGGCATGTACCTTGGTTGTGGGCACATCCCCAGTGGGGGGTGTGCAGGAGGCAGCTGATTGATGTTTCTTTCTCATCGATGTTTCTAACTCTCTGTCCCTCTCCCTTCCTCTCTGTAAAATATCAATAAAATATATATATATTTTTTAAATGCCTACTGTTGCCCGGCTGGCGTGGCTCAGTGATTCAGCTCCGACCTATGACGTTGGCGTATGGGACGATGATTACCTCTCATCATGGATGTACTTTACTGGTATATGCGTAAGACGAACTTGGCCTTTCAGATGTAGTGATATTTTAATAATATTACACAAATTCTCAATTCATGTAAAGTTCGTCTTGTCCATTAAGTGTAGGTTAAGGAGGCTGGCCCTGGGGCCTAGGGCTCAGAACCGCAAAGCGGGGCCTTACCTCTCGCAGGTAGTGCGTCATGAACCCGTCGATGATTCCATCCTGCTCCAGGCCTATGATGAGGTTCACCACGCTGGTAAAGCCGAACACGGCGTACACTGGGGAGAGAGCAGCGGTGTACACGCAGCAGCCGGGAGACCATGCCACGGACCGTTTTAACGTTTTCTAGAAGGTCCCGTGGACGCTGTCCACACGGGCCAGCAGGCCATACCCCGGCACACGCAGCGGGATCTCCGCCTGGGTCGTGGGTCTGACATCGCTGCCCACGTGCGCTCACCGAGGGGACCCCCGCCCGGGGGTAAGAATGACAAACTCGCCCCCTAACTCTGTAGCCTCCTCCGCTCCCTACAGGCGGATGCCCAGGGCCACACCTGCACCCACCTGGACAAACCCTGTAACCAGTGGCCGAAGCATAGAGGTGACGACCAGGTTTAAAGTAATGACTCAGAAGAGTTCATTCCCAAACAGGCCAACTCCCCATGTGTCTAGCGTGTCTGCCCGACACCGCACTGGAGATCCTAGAGACGGACGGTGGCTGATGTGAAAGGGATGGTGGCTTTAAGAGGACAGGCCAGCCGAAACCGGTGTGGCTCAGTGGATAGAGCGTCGGCCTGCGGACTCAAGGGTCCCAGGTTCGATTCCGGTCAAGGGCATGTACCTTGGTTGCGGGCACATCCCAGTGGGGGGTGTGCAGGAGGCAGCTGATCGATGTTTCTCTCTCATCGATGTTTCTAACTCTCTATCCCTCTCTCTTCCTCTCTGTAAAACATCAATAAAATTTATTTTTTTAAAAAAATGAAGGAAATCCTGGGAGGGGACTGGGTACCAGCTCGTTGCTGGGCTTCCCACTGGGAGCGGGTGGGGTCCACAGCCTGGGAGAGGGGTAGCTTGGAGAAGAGGGCCACGTCACCCTGAAATACTCCTCCACTTCCTGCCACTTTACCCACAGTACTCACCGCCACGGAGGGACAGTGAACGGAGGGACAGTGACGGAGGCCACCTTGCTGAGCTGTTCAGTGGACACAGCAGCTCCCCTGCCGGGAGGGGAGGGAGGTAGGGGGTGCGGGGGGAGGGGGCAGACAGACATACCATAGAACAGCGGGTCCCGGGGTGGTTTTCTTTTGACGAGGATTCGAGCCAGCAGGGCCACCAGGAGCAGGATGAGGGCAGCGACCCCTACAATTGTCCAGAAGCTGCAAGGACCAGGACAGGGAGGTGGCCACTTAGCAAAATAAACAGCCGGAGCCGGGGATTTCCTGGCTGCTGAACGGCCTCTGCCCGCGGCCCAAGCGCTGGCGGCGTGAGTGACGTTTCTTTGCAGCTCCGTGGCCCCTCTTGCCCCGCCCCCGTGAGACTTTGGGGGACCAGAGCCACCAGCAACTCATTCTCTTGTCAGCCACCCCCTCTCCTCCTCTTCCCCCCGCCCCCCCCCCCCCCCCCCGGCACAGGTGATGTGTCCCAGCGGCTGCTGCCTCTGCTCCTCCAGCCCCTATCCCCTCAGAGGCCGACGGGCCACCTCCCTCAGTGCCAGCGGGAAACCCTGGGACCACACCCCAGGAACCACCTGGAGTCACAGTTACACACGCACACTTTCCGGGGGACGAAGAGCCACAGGCCACGTGTATCATCAAAGGTACCAGAGGGCCCTGGCCGGTGTGGCTCAGTGGATAGAGCATCGGGCTGCAGACTGAAGGGTCCCCGGTTCGATTCCCGGTCAGGGCCCATGCCCAGGTTGCAGGCTTGATCCCCAGTAGGGGGCTTGCAAGAGGCAGCTGGTCAATGAGTCTCTCATTATTATTTTTTTTTAAATATATTATATTGATTTTTTACAGAGAGGAAGGGAGAGGGATAGAGAGCTAGAAACACCGATGAGAGAGAAACATCCATCAGCTGCCTCCTGCACACCCCCCACTGGGGATGTGCCCGCAACCAAGGTACATGCCCTGGACCGGAATCGAACCTGGGACCCTTCAGTCCACAGGCCGACGCTCTATCCACTGAGCCAAACCGGTCAGGGCTCATTATTAATGTTTCTATCGCTCTATCCTTCTCCCTTCCTCTCTGAAATCAATAAAAATATATTTTAAATAATAATAATAATAATAAAATCAATAAAAATCAATATAAAAATAGCCTCAGGTGAGGATTAACAAAAAAAATTAACAAATAAAAATAAAGACATATGGCCATAACCGGTTTGGCTCAGTGGATAGAGTGTCGGCCTGCAGACTCAAGGGTCCCAGGTTCGATTCCGGTCAAGGGCATGTACCTTGGTTGCGGGCACATGCCCAGTAGGGGGTGTGCAAGAGGCAGCTGATCCATGTTTCTCTCTCATCAATGTTTCTAACCCTCTCTCTCTCTCCCTTCCTCTCTGTAAAAAATCAATAAAATATATTTTAAATAAAAAATAAAGACATATGGAGGAATATATATATATATATATATATATATATATATATTCTGCACCCGCTATGTGCCAGGCACTGTGGATGAACAGGAGAGGGCCTATCTACCGGGGGACCCATCTCAACGGACTCTGAGCTCTCCCACCCTGGAGGTCACTGCAGGTCCCACAGAGGCACTCTCCCTCTCACACCTCTGGGACCAACAGGGTTTCCAGTTCCACGGGAGGCACGGCCTGACCCACTCCAGAGCCTCAACAGCCCTAGAGAGCAGCCAAAAGCACCGCTTGTGCCCGGCCGGTGTGGCTCAGTGGTTGAGCATCGACCTATGAACCAGGAGGTCCCAGGTTCGATTCCCGGTCAGGGCACACGCCCAGGTTGCGGGCTCGATCCCCAGTGTGGGGCCTGCAGGAGGCAGCCGATCCATGATCCTCTCCCATCATTGATGTTTCTGTCTCTCTCTCTCCCTCTCCCTAACTCCCTGAAATCAATAAAAATATTTTTTATTTTTATTTTATTTTAAATATATATTTTATTGATTTTTTACAGAGAGGAAGGAAGAGGGATAGAGAGTTAGAAACATCGATGAGAGAGAAACATCGATCAGCTGCCTCCTGCACACCCCGCACTGGGGATGTGCCTGCAACCAAGGTACATGCCCTTGACCGGAATCGAACCTGGGACCCTTCAGTCTGCAGGCCGACGCTCTATCCACTGAGCCAAACCGGTTAGGGTGATAAAAATATTTTTTAAAAAATCAAAAACACAAAAGCAGCACTTCTCTGATGAGATCCCTCCAGACCCTCAACATGCAGACTTTGGAAAACCTTCGCCGTACGGCCCTGGGACCCCTGGAAAGCACCCTTCTCAGTCACAGGTCCCACAGCCCACGGACGCCTTCTGGTCACTGAGGGACAAACCCCTGCTGAGGTTCACCCCGTGCGCCTGCCCTGGGATGTGAGCCAGGCACCCCTCAGAAATCTGCCCCCGACGTCAAGGTCGGAAAGCGACCCATCCAGCCTGCAGGGAGATGGGTCCCAAGGAGATGGGCCACAGGTGCAGAAAGCCATCTCTCCAGGACACAGAGGGAGCGGAGTGGGCTCTGGGTATCCGCTACCCCCTAGGCTTACAGAATCAAGATGCTTCAGGGGCCGAAACCGGTTTGGCTCAGTGGATAGAGCGTCGGCCTGCGGACTCAAGGGTCCCAGGTTCGATTCCGGTCAAGGGCATGTACCTTGGTTGCAGGCATGTCCCCAGTTGGGGGTGTGCAGGAGGCAGCTGATCGATGTTTCTCTCTCATCGATGTTTCTAGCTCTCTATCCCTCTCCCTTCCTCTCTGTAAAATATCAATAAAATATATTTTTTAAAAAAAAAGATGCTTCAGGGGCAGGGCAATGGGAACATACACATTTTTTTTAATATACCCGGATGAGGGTGATGCTGAAAGTCTGCCCGAGGACCCCTGTTAAGGTGTAAAAATTGGTGAATGGATGAGGGAGGGAATGAGGGGGACAGGAAGCGAGGAAAGAGATATGGATGAATAGATGAATGGTGGATGGATGGATGGATGGATGGATGGATGATAGATGGTGGATAGTGGATGGATGATGGAGAATGGGTGGGGGATGATGGATGGACATATGGATGGATGATGGGTGATGGATGGTAGATGATGAATGAATGGATGGATGGTGGGTCAATGGAAGGATAGATGATGGATGGATGATTGATGGATGATGGATGGGTGGAAGGATGACACAATTTAATGATAAGAATGAATATGACTGTGGTGTCCAGGTAGGAGACTGACATAGGAACTTTCTAGAGGTGAACATCCGCGGATACTCCAGGCTCCTCCTGCGGGAATGAGCTGCCGATGGAGGAGAGGGTGGGGCAGGAAGCTGATCTAGAGCTGGGACATGATGCTGAGCTGAAGCATCCGTGATGAGGTCAATAGTTTGTGCACCATGTAAGCCGACGGGCATATTCCTCACAGCCTGAGGCGGGCGGTGGCCAGGGGGTACCCCTATCCCTGCTGCTACCGAAGACCCCAGCGGACAGCAGCACCATCGCGGAGCGGGCGCCCTTCGGGAGCACAGAGGGCCGTGTAAGCTGGTGCAGGGCATCCTCTAGAGGAGCGAAGATGGAGGGGAAACTGGGGCAGTACACCGTCTGTGTCCCCCGGGACAGCCACGTGCAGGGCCTGCGCAGAACAGGGAGAGATGGGCCCAGCAGGACCGGAGGGTGGGGGGCAGGGGGAGGGCTTTGACTAAGCCAAGGGTGGAAAAGCTGTTGGTCTTGGGATGGGGGGTTGGAGGAGGGCAGAGGCTACCGATGCCCTTCTGAAAACAGGAGAACAGAAACCTAGTGAGAGGGGACGTGTATGCGTGTGTATGAGCCGAGTGTGTGTGTGTGTGTGTGTGTGTGTGTGTGTGTGTGTGTCTCAGAGACAGAGACAAAGACAGACAGAGACCCCATCCCTTTTCTGGCTCCTCAGCCTAATCTGCTCTTTCTTTTTTAAAAAATATATTTTTATTGATTTTTTTACAGAGAGGAAGGGAGAGGGACAGAGAGTTAGAAACATCGATCAGCTGCCTCCTGCACACCCCCACTGGGGACGTGCCTGCAACCAAGGTACATGCCCTTGACCGGAATCGAACCTGGGACCCTTCAGTCCGCAGGCCGACGCTCTATCCACTGAGCCAAACCGGTCAGGGCAATAAAATATATATTTTTAAAAAGAGTCAGGACAGTTAAGGGATGCCCAAGGTCCCAGAGCAGTCCAGTGTGGCTGCAGCACTAGCATGAGGGGCGGGGCTGGGCTGGGGGGCAGGGCCCTCAGGCAGGGAAGCCCCGAAGGGAGGCTCTGCTGTGGTCCAGTTCGGAGAGGACCGGTCCCAGGGGGGACGGGACAGAGGGGACAGATGCTAACCCAGCCCCAGGACTGACGCAGGGGCGGGACGTCCGGCCTGCAGGCCACGTAAGGCCCGAGAAATCATTTGGGCTGGCCCTGCCAAGGCATTAGGGGTGAGCTTATTAAATGTTTGACTAAATATAGCAGGCTGATTTTTTTTTTTTAATCCTCACCTGAGGATATTTTTCCATTCATTTCAGAGAGAGTGGAAGAGAGAGGGAAAGAAACATCGATGTGAGAGAAACACATCGATGGACTGCCTCCTGCACAACACCCCAACCAGGGGCCGGGCCGGGGAGGAGCCTGCAACCCAGGTCCTTGCCCTTGAACCGGAATCGAACCCGGTAACCCTTTGGTCTGCAGGCTGATGTTCTATCTACCGAGCCAAACTGACTAAGGCTATCAGGCTAATTTTTAAAAATATATATATTTTATTGATTTTTAACAGAGAGGAAGGGAGAAGGGATAGAGAGCTAGAAACATCGATGAGAGAGAAACATCCACCAGCTGCCTCCTGCACACCCCCCACCAGGGATGTGCCCGCAACCAAGGCACATGCCCTTGACCGGAATCGAACCCGGGACCCCTCAGTCCACAGACCGACGCTCTACCCACTGAGCCAAACCGGCTTCGGCAGGCTAATGTTTAAGTGGATAACTTTGTAGGGCCCATGAATGATGTTACAAATATCCCAATGGCCCTCGGCAGAAAAAAAAGGTTCCCCATCCCTGACTTCCGGGGAAGGGGACAGCGGGAAGGAGGGAGGGGAGGAAGAAGAGGGAGGGGTCCCAGGCCACTGGGATTGTAACCTGCAGGCGGATGGGAAGAACGGATGGAACCAATTATTCACAACCACAGGGCTCAGCAGTGTGCTCAAGGATACCAGTTCTCAGTAAATGCCATCACCGCGTTCCCAGTGGCTCCGGCCAAAACCTCAGGGTCATCCTCCCCACACCACCCTCCGGTAAGCTAAGCGGCGACTCTCCCTGCAAAACATCCCCCCGTCACCAGCCACCTCCCTCTCCCTGCACTGTCCCCCTACCTGGAAGGCTCTGTCCCCAGACGTTCCCGTGGCCACCTCCTGCAGCTCAAGGGTCACCTCCTCCAAGAAGCCCTCCCTGACTAACCCGTTCCCTTCCCGGTCACCCTATCGTGTGTGTTGCCCCGTTTCATTTGTTGTCTGTCTCCACACACGGCCTCCCCAGTCGTCTCTGGTTCGTTCACAGGTATAGCCCCAACACTTACAACAGTGCCAAGTATACAGTAGGCACTCAATAAATATTAGTTGAATTGCTTTAAGTGCCATTTTAGGGGTGCAGGGGACCGCTCCGGATGGATGGGTGCCATCTGGGCACGGGAGGCAGCCAGTGGCGGCCCGAGCCGCCGTCGAGGAGGAAGTCACGGCCCTGTGGGCAGACACTTCTCCGCAGCCTGAAAAATCTGGAGGGGGGTTTGCCGTCTCCAGTCTGATGCAATTTCCTTAGCACCAACTGCTGCTGTGGGCAACAACACAGGTTACTTCCTCCTCCCGCAAACGGGGAACATCAGCCGGCGAGGAGCCTGGCATCTTTCCCGACGCTGGGCAGGCCTGCAGCTGCTGCTGCTGCTGGGTCACTTAGCCAGGGATCCCCCCACCCCACCCCCAGGGACAGGGCTCTGAACCAAACCCACCTGAGGCCACCTGAGGCCCCACCCATTTCCTCAGCAGCCAGGCACAGCCCCCTCTACCCCCCCTTCTTCCCTCCCCCTGGCTCCCTGCTCCCCCATCCCACCCGTCTCTGCGGGTCCTGCCAACAGAATGCCAAGTGCAGGCCATTGGACAGACCAGAACACTGAGGCCAGGCCACACACCCTCAGTGCCCAGGTCGGGCCTGGAACCCAGGTCTTTGCCCCCCCCCCCCCACCACACCCCCCCCGGTTCAGGGCTAGCTCTGCTATCATTGTGAACAGTTCCTAACATTAAAGAGACATGAGAAGTCTGTGTGTGTCCATACATGGTAACATTCCTGGGAAAACGCGCCCCGAGCCAGGCAGGCAGGGCGCACAGCTAGCGCGCCGGGCACTTCGCCGCCGGTGTGTCCTCCCGCCTCCACCCCTGCCCCGGGCTCCTCAAGGGCAGGGGCACCGCCTTCCTGATCCCTGCACCCGGGGACCTGGCACTGCGCGGGTCCCCAGCAGCCGGCCCAGAATTGCGCGCAATGGCAAGGATGCCAGCCTGAGCCAGGACCCTGGTGGGTATCCCCCCCCCCCCGCCCCGGGCACCTCCTTTCCCCCTCTGCACCCCTCCCCGCCCTCCCCTTCCCTGTCCAGCCCGGAGCCCTGGAGGCCGGCGACCCAGGAACCCCATCTGAAAAGTTTGCCGCGCTCCAACCCCAACGCACATCCTCCAACCCCACCCGCGTGCGCCCACTCACTGGTGCTGGGCCGCCAGGTGGTTGAAGACGTAGGTGACCGGGATGGCCGAGAGGGACAGCACGAAGACCCCGGTGGCCGCCGTCGCGCTCATCGCCGCCACCCGCCGCTCGCCCTTCACCGCATTTCGCGCGGCCGCTCCGCCCCCTGCTTCCGGCGGGAGCCCTCCGAGCGCCCGGGGCCCCGCGCTCACAGCGCCCCCTCCGCCCGCCCGCACCGCCCGCACCGCTCCGCTCCGCTCGGGGCGCAGGGCGGCCGCGCACACCCAGGGGGCGCCCTCGCGGTCCTCCAGCCCCGGGGGCCGGGGCTCAGACGGGAGCGCCAGGCCCGCCGAGGGGCGGCGACAGCAGCGTCCTGCCCGGGGACAGGTGCCCGCGGGGCACGTGCGCTCTGCGGGGAGGCGGCGGCTGAGAGGCGCACCAGCGGGGGGCGGGGCCAGAACGGGGGCGGGGCCAGTGCGGGGCGGAGTTGGGGGGCGCCCTCCAGAGCATCCACTTGGGGAACCCTTCGCCCAGAGTCAGGAAGGGACTGATGACCCCGAAACCTAGGAACCTCTCCACGGAGCAGCCATCCGCGGGCAGCAAGCGCAGCTCCTGCATAGAGTCCTAATTCCGTTTTATTTTTATTTTTTTTAAGATTTCAGCCCTGGCCGGCTTGGCTCAGTGGATAGAGCATCAGCCTGCGGACTGAAGGGTCCCGGGTTCGATTCCGGCCAAGGGCACATGCCTGGGTTCGGGCTTGATCTCCAGTAGGGGGCGTGCAGGAGGCGGCTGATCAGTGATTCTCTCTCATCATTGATGTTTCTCGCTCTCTCTCCTTCTCCCTTCCTCTCTGAGATCAATAAAGAAATATATTTAAGCCGAAACCGGTTTGGCTCAGTGGATAGAGCGTCGGCCTGCGGACAGAGGGGGTCCTGGGTTCGATTCCGGTCAAGGGCATGTACCTTGGTTGCGGGCACATCCCCAGTGGGAGGTGTGCAGAAGGCAGCTGATTGATGTTTCTAATTCTCTATCCCTCTCCCTTCCTCTCTGTAAAAAATCAATAAAATATTTTTTTAAAAAAGAACTTGAGGTCTTCTGCTTTTCACACGCTTGTTTCCCATTCTTTTTAAAAATATATATTTTTTTATTGATTTCAGAGAGGAAGGGAGAGGGAGAGAGATAGAAACATCAGTGATGAGAGAGAATCATTGATTGGCTGCCTCCTGCACACCCCCTACTGGGGATGGAGCCCGAAACCCAGGCATGTGCCCTTGATGGGAATCAAACCCGGGACCCTTCAGCCTGCAGGCCGAGGCTCTATCCACTGAGCCACACCGGCCAGGGCTCATTTCCCATTCTTTAATCCTTCTGAGAAAAGTTGTGTTTGTGTTCTTATGAAAGGCCGCACACTCCAGGTGTATAGGCAAGGGGCAGTCAGCCTGATTGATCTGTGGCGTGCATAGGGACAGGACAGATGACCTGGGAATGACCGGGGCAAGGATGGTGTGCCTAGGTGGGTAGATCACTAGGATCCTGTCCGGAGAAGGGACCACAGAGTGGCCAGTGTACTCAGTAAACAGTAAGCAGCTGTAAACACTAAGTTGCATTAAATACTAAGGTTTATCTTCTGTAGCCATGAGTGCCCTGACAAGGGCTGCAGCTTTTTTTTTTTTTTAATATATTTTATTGATTTTTTACAGAGAGGAAGGGAGAGGGAAAGCATTAGAAACATCGATGAGAGAGAAACATCGATCAGCTGCCTCCTGCACACCCCCTACTGGGGATGTGCCCGCAACCAAGGTACATGCCCTTGACCGGAATCGAACCTGGGACCCCTCAGTCCGCAGGCCGATGCTCTATCCACTGAGCCAAACCGGTTTCGGCAGGGCTGCAGCTTTTAATGTGGCTATTTGAGTGTGTGTGTGTGTGTGTGTGTGTGTGTGTGTGTGTGTTAGAAAAAAAATATTTATTTTTAATTTCAGAGAGGAAGGGAGAGGAACAGAGAGAGATAGAAACATCCATGGTGAGAGAGAATCATTGATCGGCTGCCTCCTGCACGCCCCCTAATGGGGATCAAGCCCGCAACCCCGGGCATGTGCTCTTGAACAGAATCGAACCCAGGACCCTTCAGTCTGCAGGCCGACACTCTACCCACGGAGCCAAACCAGCTGGGGCAACATACCCTCCATTGGTTTGCCTGTCACACCATAATGTCCTGTCCTCATCGACACAGAATATTTCTTCTCTCTTGCCAGCCACGATCATTTCACACTCCTCCCTCTTGCCTCCTTTGGGTGAAAGCATTATTATGTGAAATAATATTCACAGAGCATTGACTGGAGGGTCCTTGATCAGAGCTGGCAGGTAGGTCAAGCTGACACGTGAGCAGAACCCTGTGGTGTGTCCCGTGGGGGAGGTCTCTAAACTCAAGCAAATGGGGGCTATTTTGGGGGTGATGATGGCTGTATGCCCAGCACTAAACACAGTGCCAGGCATAGAGCACATGCTCTTAATGGATGTTAACTCAAGAGGAAAAAAAAAAAGAGAGAGAGAGGAAGCAAGCAAGGTGGGGTTAAAAAAAAAAAGAGGGGGGAGGGAACCAGAGAAGGAGGAAGTCTGCAAGAAAGTGATAAGAAAGTGACGGTAGCGGTGAAGTTAGCATGTGAATGTTGGTCCAGTGGTCCAGGGCGGTTGCTCCGTGAGGTCTGCACCCTGGTCCTTGGTTTCCTAGCAACCAACGCGAGAGAGGAAACACAATCAGTGGTCACGTGCACCGTGCCCATAAGATAAAAAAACAGAGCAGATGCTCAGAAGCGTTCTCCCCGGGGGCCCTCTCCAAGGGAACACTGTGTCGTATAGCATGTCCTCAGCACCATTTTCCTGCTCCAAATATAGAACCTGAATTCGGAACAGCTGTCTCTTAGCACAGCCTCAAGGCGAGTGTCTGGCTTGTTTGCCAAGAGTCCCTCAGTGCATCCACAAAGTCAAAAGAATTTCACACAAACGAGCATCTTCCTGGTGCTTTAGCTTGGTCCAGAGATAAATGTGAGAATATCTGGGGGAGGGAGAGGTGGAAAATACCTTCTCGGCGAGCACACCATCACTCCCGTCCAAGCCCAGACATCACCATGGAGATTGGGCATGAGCTCAGAGACCTCCCCACAGGACACACCAATAGGGTCACGTGCCAGCTTGAACCTACCCGCCAGCTCTGATCAAGGCATATTGATGAATACCCTCCAGTCGATGCTCTATGAGTATTATTTTATACTAGAGGCCCGGTGCACAGAATTCGTGCACGGGTAAGGTCCCTAGGCCTGGCGGGCCATCAGGGCTGATCAGGTTCCCTGTCACCCTGCCACCCTGCTTCCTCCTTCCCTACCTCCCTCATCGCCCCCCACCACTGCCACTGGTCGCCCGCCATGTTCCACACTGCCCCCTGGTGGTCATAGCGAGTGATTGAACTCTGGGTCTCCCAGTCAAACTCCCCAGGGGACACCTTGCATATTAGCCTTATAATAATGGTGCATGGATTTGTGCACATGGAAAGAAAATGAATTAGAAGAACTATTTTAATATCGCTATTCACCCTTTCTCTATAATAGAAGTGTCAACCAAATTCACGATCGACAATGACAGATGGAAACACACCCATGCAAGTGGCGCCAGCGAGAGCTTTATATGTATTGCGCATGCATGAGTCAACTTAGCCTGTTATGGATATAGGATAAACTTGCTTAATTAGACCTGCTTTCTGATTTAGCTAAACTTTTTCCAGCCCAGTGAAGCATCCCAACTTCTCTTTCAGGTAATTGTCAGCAACACAGCGGTAAATATCAACATGAAGCAGATTATTATTGTAGATCACACAGGGAGAACAAAAGGTAAAATATTTAGCCGCAGCAGTGTTTGACTATATTCTGTGCAATGAGAAAACCTGAAGTCATTTTCAAGGTCTGCCATTTCTTACTTCTTTTCAGTTGGGTCAAGTTTCTCAGCTTTCTAAATCTTCGTTTTCTGGCTAACGAAAAGAGAATAGGATTCTACCAAGTCTCCTATCTACCTACTCCAGGACTTCTGTGAGGATCGAATGAGATGAGACACGGGAAAACGCTTCACAGATATTTGGTTAAAGTGTGAAATGTTTCCACCTGGCTATAAAGCAAGTCATGTTCCTGGGCTGAAGAAACTGCAAGGAGGCTAGTCGCTAGGGAGAGGAAGCCAGGCGTTGCTATGTGATGTCATTACCCGGATGTCAGACACTTAGCATATTAGCCTTTTATATATATAGATAATAATGTTTTTTTAAAATATATTTTTATTGATTTTAGAGAGGAAGGGAGAGAGAGAAAAACATCAATGATGAGAGAGAATCATTGATCGACTGCCTCCTGCACGCCCCCTACTGGGGATCGAGCCTGCAACCCAGGCATGTGCCCTTGACCGGAATTGAACCTGGGACCCTTCAGTCTGCAGGCTGACTCTCTATCCACTGAGCCAAACCAGCTAGGGCTTCCTATAATCATATTTTAACCAAATGAGGCAAGAGGGAGTTTGAAATTATAGTGGCTGATAGGAGAGAAGAAATATTCTATGTTGATGAGGACAGAACATTATGGTGTGACAGGCAAACAAATGGAGGGTAAACTGGCATTCTTGCATGGAATGGCTGAGCACCGGCACAAGGACTATATCCACACCCGAGGTGGCTGTACTGCCAGGCTGCCCTGGGGTTAAAGAGACAGACCGCAGATGTTAGGGTTTGGGTTGGACAGAACTGATCGGAGAGAAGGCCTGGGCTTCCTTGACACTAGATGCTTTTCAACCTCTGATTCAGGAGTGAACACAGGAATAGTTCATAGAACATAACACAAGAATAGTTAACATAATATAACACAAGAATAATTAGCATAATTAACTGGCCAATAAATGTATTTTATTTTAAAAGAAAGGAAAGAAAGCCTTAGCCGGCTTGGCTCAGTGGTTAGACTCTAACCGTTAGAGTGTCGGCCTGCGGACTGAAGGGTCCCAGGTTCGATTCCGGTCAAGGGCATGTACCTTGGTTGCGGGCACATTCCCAGTAGGAGGTGTGCAGGAGGCAGCTGATCGATGTTTCTAACTCCCTATCCCTCTCCCTTCCTCTCTGTAAAAAATCAATAAAATATTTTTAAAAAAGAAAAGAAAAGAAGGGAAATTTCAGAGTCAGCTGGGAGAAGAGCAAGCGACCTACTTATAACGGGGTTGGTCTAGTTTCTGTTGCTGGGAAGTGAGCAGCGATGGGCAACATGAATTGCAATGTGTTCACATGGTCACCTGGTCTATATTTACTTCCCCGTAACCAGAGAGGCTGCATGGTCTAGTGATATGAGCCCTGAAACCCGACCTGCTGCTTTGAGTTTCATTTCTGGCCCTGGCATGTTTTTTCGTGGAAGGCCATGCTTGTATCACAGCAACCACGCTCCGTCTCCATGGCTTACTTCAAAGATTGGGAACACATGGGACAGATCACTCCAGCTCTTTAATGCCCTTGGAACCCTAGGAAGATGTTTTTGTGAACACGACAACAGCCTTGATAACGTGTGGTCAACTGGGCGAATTATAGTTATTGATCTCATGCTTGATCGCATCAAAATAGTAGGTGAGAGGGCAAATAAGGAAAGTACAACTGTGACTTTAGGAGGTGGGCACACACAGTGCAATACCCAGATCGTGTGTCATAGAAAGGTACACTTGAAACCCATAAGGCCCTCTTCACCAATGTCACCCCAATAACTTTAAGAAAGTAAAAATTAGCCCTGACTGGTTTGGCTCAGTGGATAGAGCATCGGCCTGCGGACTGAAGGGTCCCAGGTTCGATTCTGGTCAGGGGCATGTACCTTGGTTGCGGGCACATTCCCAGTAGGGGGTGTGCAGGAGGCAGCTGATCGATGTTTCTCTCTCATGGATGTTTCTAACTCTCCATCCCTCTCCCTTCCTCTCTGTAAAAAAACAACAACAACAACAAAATATATATTAAAAAAAAGAAGAAGAAAGTAAAAAAAAATAATAATAATAAAAGTTCAACTGGACAGTTAAAATAGATTAAAAAGGAAAAATTGCAACTGTAACAATTTTTAAAAAATGATTTAGCCTCCACAGTAATTACAGAAATGTAAATTTGAAAAATGAGCCCTAGACAGTTTGACTCAGTGGATAGAGCATCAGCCTGCGGACTGAAGGGTCCCGGGTTTGATTCCAATCAAGGATATGTACCTCGGTTGCAGGATCCTGGCCCTGGTTGGGGCATGCAGGAGGCAACCAATTGATGTGTCTTTCTCACATCAGTGTTTCTCTTTGTCTCTCCCTCTCCCTCCACTCTCTAAAAATCAATGGAAAAAATATCCTTTGGAAAGGATTTAAAAAGAAAAGAAAAATGAGGCACCATCTATTAAATAATCCAAAACAAAGTCAAATTATTAAGTCTACGCAGGTTAGACGTTAGGAAAATAGTAATACAGAATGGCCAGGGAATATTACCCTGGTTCAGTTCTTTGAATAACTACAAACATTTATTGAGCATTTCTTCCAGATCAAGCACTGCTGTAATGTGCATCTATCTGATCTTCTTTTCACTATTATCATTTCCAAATAAGCAAAGTGAGGCAAAGTATGGTTAAAGAAAATTGCCCAAGGCCATGAAGAAAGTAAGTGGCCAAGATGTGATTCAAAGCCAGCTGGACTAGATTGCAAAGCCCTGCTCTTCTCCTTGTGATTTTTAAAAAATATTTATTTTTATTGATTTCAGAGAGGATGGGAGAGGGAGAGAGAGATAGAAACATCAATCATGAGAGAGAATCATTGATTGGCTGCCTCCTGTACACCCCACACTGGGGATCAAGCCCGCCACCCTGACCAGGAATGGAACTGTGACCTCCTGGTTCCTAGGTCGACGCTCAACCACTGAGCCACGCCGGCGGGGCAAAACCTTGCTCTTAACTAATACTGGTTACCAGCAGTTTTCCAACTTCTTTACAGTTGGGGTGCCCCTCTATCTGTTTGTTTGTTTTTTAATTTCTGGAGCCATGCCCCTAGGAAAAGCTTCTCAGAGACTCCTGACCCTAACAAGAGAGGGCGATGTTGGTTCTTAGGGCTTAGATCCATCACCTCTCTCTGAAGAGTGTTAATGCTCAGTTGGAAACAGGTCAAGTGTGGGGTGGGAAAAAATTACCCTGTGGGCTCAGAGATCTTCGCGATAAGACTGCTGTGTGTTAGAGTTTCCCCAGTGAGGTCTGGCAAAGGCTTGGTTGGACTAGTTTAGGATTTGCAAGAAGGAAGTCTTGGTTCCTCCAGACTTTTACTTCCCTTCTGCCCTGGAGATATACTCGCAGCCTTATGAGGAGAGGGAATTATTTCACATGCTTATCGCTCTCTGCTGGACACATGAGTCTTTTTTCTGCCTTTAGCCTCTTGACCTTGGCTTCTATTAATACCGGCAATACTCATCTCCCAAGCAGAGGGTGACCCAGTAGCAGCTCGCTTTTTATGCACTGCTGAAATAGAAAAATCCTAAGGATGTAATAATGGCCTTTTATCTATTTTAAATGTCTTCTCTTTCTTTGGCATTAAAATAATTTCCAAAGCAGGGCTCTTCCTCACTCTTCCTCCTGCCTGCCTTTTCTAGAGTTGTACTAAATGTGTTTCTTTCTTTCTTTTTTCCCCCAACAGGTCTGTTTCTTATAAGTCCTCACATTGGTTCTAATTATAAACATGATGACATACACGACTTTCCTAGGCTGAATTCCAAAAAGCAATGACAAGCAAAGAAAGGAGAGCTCCATAAGCAAGCTGAATTTAGTTTAGGGCATTGCACATTGCCTTGGCTGCCGCGTTTTCTTTTAATCTGAAAAGAAATGTTATTTCTAGCTGCACAGGTCACAACGGGCTTCCCCCTTTTTTATTAGCTTCTTTGGGGTGAGTGATGTGTTCTAGTGATCTTTGTAATCTCACCCTAGTGCCTTGCACATAGCACGTGTGAGTGCTGAAATGAATTAAATGGCATTTAATCAAATGAGAAGTGCTCCCTAACAGCATTTCAGAGGAAGTCAAAGATATAAACTGCATTCTACTAGTGTCCTTGCTATAGCTTACCAGTTAGCTAATTCAAAATTTGCATCGCCCTAACCGGTTTGGCTCAGTGGATAGAGCATCAGCCTGCGGACTAAAAGGTCCCAGGTTCAATTCCGGTCAAGGGCATGTACCTTGGTTGTGGGCACATCCCCAGTAGGAGGTGTGCAGGAGGCAGCTGATCGATGTTTCTAACTTTCTGGCCCTCTCCCTTCCTCTCTGAAAAAATCAATAAAAATATTAAAAAAATTTTTGCATATAGTCAAATCTCACAATATTTTTACTTGAAAATAAAAAACCTGAAAAATCTTTTTCTTACCCTCAGATCAGAAAAGTAATATAAAGTGGGAGGAGTCATTCACAATCCCATTACCCTCCCGTATGTCAATTAATAACAGTGGTTATAAACTTTCAGTCTTTCATATATATAATACAAACATTTAAAGCAAAACGGGGTACTCTGAGCTCATAAGACAAAATGATAAGCTATGTGTTGTGTTCTGTATCCTGTTCTTTTACTTGTGTATTTTTTTGAAAATATATTTTTATTGATTTCAGAGAGGAAGGGAAAGGGAGAGAGAGATAGAAACATCAATGATGAGAGAGATCATTGGTTGGCTGCCTCCTACACCCCCCCCCCCCAACTGGGGATGGAGCCTGCAACCCCGGCATGTGCCCTTGACCAGAATCGAACCTGGGACCCCTCAGTCCGCAGGCCGACACTCTATCCACTGAGCAAAACCCGCTAGGGCTAGTCTGGTCTCAGTGACTCACTAGTAACCAATAGAATTCAGTGGATATGACCTTGCATGGCTTCCAAGGCTAGGTCCAAAAACGCTGTGCAGCTCTCCCTGGTTTTCTTGAGACAATTGCTGTGGGCAATTTCCAGCAGTGTTTCCTTAACTGTCCTTCCTCACTGTCCAGTACTCCATTACCCATGGGTTACTGTCCTTTCAATTTTGTCTCATATCATTAACAGACACAGTCTTTTCTGTATTTTCTTTTTTTTTTTTTCTCCCTGTGTTTCAATTTGGACATCTCCTACTGACTTGTCTTCTAGTGATACTGTGATGTGTTTCTAGGAATTTGTCCATTTCACCTAGGTTATCCAAATTTTTTGGCATACAGTTGTTCATAGTACTCTCTTATAACCTAACCCTTTTATTTCTGGTGCATAGGTGGTCAAGTCTACACTTTCCTTTCTGATGTTAGTATTTCAAGTCTTCTCTCCCCGTCTATCTAGTTACAGGCTTATCAATTTTTTCATATATAATTTTATTGATGTCAGATAGGAAGGGAGACGGAGAGAGAGATAGAAACATTAATGATGAGAGAGAATTATTGATTGTCTGCCTCCTGCACACCCCACACTGGGGATGGAGCCTGCAACCCAGGTATGTGCCCTGACGGGGACTCGAACCATGACCTCCTGGTTCCTGGGTAGACGCTCGCTCAACCACTGAGTCACGCTGCAGGCAGGGCTGCACTATTTTGGTTCTGATACATTTGGGGTTCCTTTGAGATTTAAAATATGGTAAGCCGTCAATACTGGTGTGGCTCAGTGGATAGAGCGTCGGCCTGCGGACTGAAGGGTCCCAGGTTCAAATCCGGTCAAGGGCATGTACCTTGGTTGCGGGCACATCCCCAGTGGGAGGTGTGCAGGAGGCAGCTGATGGATGTTTCTGGTTCTCTCTCCCTTCCTCTCTGTAAAACATCAATAAAATATATTTAAAAAAATAAAAAAATAAAAATAAAATATGGTAAGCTTTTGGTAAATGGATTATAACACATTAAACAAAAAGGGGAAAAAAAAGAGTTCATAAGTCCCCACGGACACTCAACATCAGAACAGAAGAGAGCAAGAACGAGGCGAAGGGAAGGCTCTGGGTTAGGGGAGGTCAGCGGGCCCGGGCAGAGGGGGCAGAGGGGTCTGCCTCGCCCTCGCCCTCCGACCCCCTCCCCTTCCAGGCGGGAAAGTCCTTGCGGAACCTCCCAGGTCCACGCGGGCGCCGCGGCCGGCGACTTGGGCCCGAGGGCGGGCAGAGGCCGAGCGGCGCGCGCCCAGACGTCGGCGGCTCTGCAGGCCGGGCGCGCGCGTCCCGGAAGCGCCATCCCGGAAGTGCCGTCCCGGAAGCGCCTTCCCGGAAGTAGGGGGCGGGGCCGGTGGGCGGCTCCGCGGTGTCGGAGGCGGCGGGCGCCCTCCCCGTAGCCGGAGCAGCGGCGCCGCGGGACGATGGCTTCCCTCGGGCCGGCGGATCCGGGCGAGCAGGGCCTGGGGTCCGAGGCGGAGGCGGGCGCCGCGGGGCCGCCGCCGCCGCCGCCGTTGTCGGCGCTGGGCCCGCTGCTCCCCTTGCAGCGGGAGCCGCTGTACAACTGGCAGGCGACCAAGGCGTCGCTGAAGGAGCGCTTCGCCTTCCTCTTCAACTCGGAGCTGCTGAGCGACGTGCGCTTCGTGCTGGGCAAGGGCCGCGCCGGCGCCGCCGCCGCCGCCGGGGGCCCCCAGCGCATCCCCGCGCACCGCTTCGTGCTGGCGGCCGGCAGCGCCGTCTTCGACGCCATGTTCAACGGCGGCATGGCCACCACGTCCGCCGAGATCGAGCTGCCCGACGTGGAGCCCGCCGCCTTCCTGGCGCTGCTGAGGTGAGCGGCCCGAGGCCCGGAGGTGACCTTGGCCGGGGCCCCCCCGCCCGGTCCGGCGACGCGGGAAGGCGCGGTCCGGGCCCGTTGGCGGGGATCAAGGCCTCCGGCGGGGCCCCCCGCCGTTGAAAGGCGCCCTCGTCTCGCGTTCCAGCCGCGGGTGGTCCCGACGGCCCCGTGTGCCTAGTTCCGTGTTGGGGTTGTAGGGAGGGGACTGGTGGAAAGGCTGGTTGGATCCCCGACTACATGGCCATTTTTTTCTTTTCTTTTTTTTTAAAAAAAATATATTTTATTGATTTTTTACAGAGAGGAAGGGAGAGGGAGAGAGAGTTAGAAACATCGATGAGAGAGAAACATCCATCAGCTGCCTCCTGCACACCCCCCACTGGGGATGTGCCTGCAACCAAGGTACATGCCCTTGACCGGAATCGAACCTGGGACCCTTGAGTCCGCAGGCCGATGCTCTATCCACTGAGCCAAACCGGTTAGGGACATTTTTTTTTTCCTTTTCCAACAAAAAACTCGGACCCCTTCCTCCTTAAGCGCTAAGTGCTCGTGATCAGGACCCCCGCGCAGAGCGAACTCGCAAGGAAGTCCGTGGCGTTAACCTGCCTTTGCTGCAGACAGGTCACATTGGCTTGAAAAGGAATCGTTTTTTGTTTTGTTTTGTTTTCTCTTTGCTTGTTTGAGGTTAGTTGGAGTGACTTCTGGTTAATTTTGTGGAATGGAAGGGAGCGACTTGTGTGGCAGTATTATCTTTTTTTCACAAGCAGGAGGTATAGGGATTGCTTTTGCACAGTTTGCAAAGGGGGCTGAGGTCCAGAACAGGCAGGTCACTGGCCCGAGGTGGCAGAGCGAGCTCACGTCTGGGACCGTGTGAGTTTCTTGATAACCCAGCTGGCTTTGGCTGCCTGAGTCCCAATGTGTTGTGATGAAATAGCCGAGTCTTGCGGGATACCCAGGCAAAGTTGTGATGGAGTGGTAAGAAGTGATATTCCCTTCTGTTTTCTTCTTTTCTTTGTTTTTTTTGTAACTAAGTTCAATTATATTTCTAGTTCCAAGACAGATGGGTAGTCCCGAAGGCACACAACTCAGTCAGGAAGATTGGTGTTAATGGTTAAAGGGCAGGATAGATGACTTAGGGGAAGAAAAAAAAATACAGCTAATTAGCAAAGAACGTGTAACTGCATTAGTAATTAAAGAAGTGCAAATTAGGGGGGAGGGGGGAGAGATCAACCAAAGGTCTTGTGTGCATGCATATGAGCCTAACCAATGGTTAAGTTCAACAGGGGGTTGGGGCATCCATGGGGAGGGGTGTGGGATGGGAATGGGGGGATGAGGACAAATATGTGACACCTTAATCAATAAAGAAATTAAAAAAAAAAAAAAAAAGAAGTGCAAATTAGAAGTGAGGTACTTGGCCTCTTAAGCCCCCAAATGTTAATTTTTCCAAACATTTTATTTTTCAATTACAGTTGACATTCAATATTATCTTACTTTCGGGTGTACAGAGTAGTGGTTAGACAATTATATAATTTACTAGAGGCCCGGTGCATGAAATTTGTGCACGGAGGGGTGTGTGTGTGTGTGTGTGTGTGTGTCCCTCAGCCCAGCCTGCACGCTCTCCAATCTGGGACATCCCTCTCACAATTCAGGACTGCTGGCTCCCAACCACTTGCCTGCCTGCCTGCCTGCCTGCCTGATTGCCCCTAACCACTTCTGCCTGCCAGCCTGATCCCCCCCCAACCACTCCCCTGCCAGCCTGATTGACGCTTAACTGCCCTCCCCTGCTGGCCCGGTCACCCCTAACTTCCCTCCCTTGCAAGCCTAGTTGCCCCTAACTGCCCTCCCCTGAAGGCCCGGTGGCCCCTAACTGCCCTCCCCTGCCGGCCTAGTCACCCCCAACTGCCCTCCCCTGCAGGCCTGGTCCCCTCCCCTCCTGGCCTGATCGCCTACAACTGCCCTCCCTTGCAGGCCTGGTCCCTCCCAACTGCCCTCCCCTGCTGGCCGTCTTGTGGCGGCCATCTTGTGTCCACATGGGGGTAGCCATCTTTGGCCACATGGGGGCAGCCATCTTGTGTGTTGGAGTAATGGTCAATTTGCATATTACTCTTTTATTAGATAGGATAGAGGCCTGGTGCACGTGTGGGGGCCGGCTGGTTTGACCTGAAGGGTGTCCCAGATAAGGGTGGGGGTTCCCTTGGGGTGTGGGGCGGCCTGGGCGAGGGGCCTGTGGTGGTTTGCAGGCCAGCCATGTCCCCCGGCGACCCAAGCATAGGCCAGGGCCTGCTGGAAGCAGGTATCTGGGATTTATTTATCTTCTATAATTGAAACTTTGTAGCCTTGAGCAGAGGCCAGGGCAGGCCAGGGTGGGAGGGAAGCTTGGCTTCCTCCATCGCTGGGGGCAACCAAAGCCTCCTGCTTGCTTCAGCTCTGTGGATGGATTTCTATGCGGCCATCTTAGTCGGGTTAATTTGCATACTTGCTCTGATTGGCTCGTGGGTGTAGCGGAGTGATGGTCAATTTGCACGTTTCTCTTTTATTAGTGTAGATTCCCTGTGCTGTGCTTTACATCCCTGTGATTATTTTGTAACTGCCAATCTGTACTTCTTTATCTTTAACTTATTTTTAATCCTCAACTGAGGATATTTTTCCATCGATTTTTAGAGAGAGTAGAAGAGAGAGGGAAAGACAGAGAGAAATATCTATGTGAGAGAAACACATTGATTGGTTGCCTCCTGCATGGGCCCTGACCAGTTCAGGTCCCCTGGCCGGCTGGGGAGGAACCTGCAACCGAGGTACACGCCCTTGACCAGAATTGAACCCGGGGCCCTTTGTTCTGCAAGCCAACCTTCTATCCACTGAGCCAAACCGGCTGTACTTTTTAATCCCGTCACTTTTTTCACCCAACCTCCCAGTAAACCCCCAAATTTTAAAAATACAATACTGGAGGATCCCTCTCAGACAAAGCTGGTGGTAAAAGTTTGGCACTATAGATTTTTTCCCCACACTTAGGAAGTATTCAAGTGCTGAAAAAATGTTCTGTACAGAAATTTTTACAGCAGGATTATTTAGAGTACTGAGGAAGTATTCAACTGGAGGGAATGGTTAGATAATAATAGGTTAATAGAACTAGTGCAGCTACCATATGACACTTATGAAGACTAGGTAATAACATTAACGTGGAAAGTATGTATAATAAATAGCATTTGAAATTGTGAACACTATGATTTAAACAGAAG
Source organism: Cnephaeus nilssonii (assembly GCF_951640355.1). Taxonomy (NCBI): domain Eukaryota; kingdom Metazoa; phylum Chordata; class Mammalia; order Chiroptera; family Vespertilionidae; genus Cnephaeus; species Cnephaeus nilssonii. The sequence continues at coordinate 7,153,934 of NC_137095.1, read as the reverse complement.
GAGCAAACGTGCTTAGCGATAGGGATAGAAAGAAACATACCAAAATGCTAACCAAAGTTGTGTTGGAGTGGTCAGAAGTGATATTCCCTTCTTTTTTCTTCTTTTCTTTGTTTCTGTAATTTAGTTCAATTACATCTATAAAGGGGAAAAACTCAAAAGCTAGGATCTAGGTCATTTTGGTTTTAAGTTTTAAGTTGACGAGGAGGATCAGTTATAGCATGTTTTTATTTTCTGGACTAGAGTATTTTTTAAAATTCTCACCTGAGGATATTTTTCCATTGATTTTTAGAGAGAATGGAAGAGGGAAAGACAGAGAAACATCGATGTGAGAGAAACATATCAATTGGTTGCCTCCTGCAAGAGCCCGACCAGGGCCCAGGCAGGGGAGGAGCCTGCAACCTAGGTCCTTGACTGGAATCAAACCTTGGACACTTCAGTCCGAAGGCCACTGAGCCAAACTGGCTAGGGCTGGACTAGAGTATTTTTAAGAGATGTATTGATTCACCTGCATTGTAATCTCCTGGGGTGCTTATTAAATTTGTAGATACCTTCCTCCCTTCTTGGAATATGTTTGGTGTAGAATCTAATCAACAAAATAAACTGACAGACAAACTAGGTCTAGAGCAGTGGTCGGCAAACTCATTAGTCAACAGAGCCAAATAACAACAGTACAACGATTGAAATTTCTTTTGAGAGCCACATTTTTTAAACTTAAACTTCTTCTAACGCCACTTCTTCAAAACAGACTTGCCCAGGCCGTGGTATTTTGTGGAAGAGCCACACTCAAGGGGCCAAAGAGCCGCACGTGGCTCTCGAGCCGCAGTTTGCCGACCACTGGTCTAGAGACATGGATGCATGGGACAGGCTGACAGATCTTAGAGGAATGGGGGATGGTGGGGACAGGAAGAGATGAACCAAAGAACATATATGCTTATATGCCTAGCGCATAGATACAGACAACAGTGTGAAGCCCTGGGGTGGGGCGGGGGCTGGGTGGAGGGGGGCTAATAAGGGGGAGTCGGGGATATCTGTAATACTGTCAACAATTTAAAAAAATGTTTGGAGGCGGGACCTTGAGAGCATTTTTAATACTCTTCTTAAATACTGCTCTAAAAATATGGGATGGCTTTTCCCTTTAAAAAATACTGAGATTGCTAAGGTAAGAATGTAGAGGGGATCCTGGCAGGCACAGTTCAGTGGTTGAGCTTGACCTATGAACCAGGAGGTCACGGTTCGATTCCCGGTCAGGGTTGCAGGCTCAATCCCCAGTATGGAGCATGCAGGAGGCAGCCGATCAATGATTCTCTCTCATCATTGATGTTTCTCTCTCTCTCCCCCTCTCCCTTCCTCTCTGAAATCAATAAAAATGTTTTTTAAAAAAAGAATGTAGAGGGGAAAGTTTATTTCATATTTTCATTGAAGCTTTTAATTAGTCAATTCTTTCCCATCCATAGAAAATAAGTGAATTTATTTTAGAGTCCTTGAAATGTTCCAATTTTTAGTATAGCCATGGTACTTGGCTTCTCCAGGCTCTAGTCATTGTTCTATTCTGAAAGTGATCTGTGGGCCACTTTTAAAAAATGTAGGTATTGGCTGGCTGTGAAACACAGATGCCACACTTACCTATGACTGTGACAGAGAGATGTCTCAGAATTCATTCTTGTTCAGGTGGAAAAGCAGGTTAGCTTGGGCACACTTTTTTATTATATTTACAGCTCGAATTAGTTAACATTGAAGGCTTTGGAACTTGAGTTTGAAGCACTTGAAGAAACTGCTCAGCCAAAACCGGTTTGGCTCAGTGGATAGAGCATCGGCATGCGGACTGAAGGGTCCTGGGTTCGATTCTGGTCAGGGGCATGTAACTTGGTTGCGGGCAAATCCCCAGTGGGAGGTGTGCAGGAGGCAGCTGATCAATGTTTCTCTCTCATCGATGTTTCTAACTCTCTATCCATCTCCCTTCCTCTCTGTAAAAAATCAATAAAATATATTAAAAAAAAAAAAAGAAAGAAACTGCTCAGTTTGATCTGCCTGACCTGTTTCAGTGATGTTTTTCAGTTGTTCATTTGAGAAATACTGTGTGCCTGCCCTGTGCCAGTCACTGTTTTAGATGTGGGATACAGCAGTGAACAAGCAAAAGTCCTGCCCTCATGGAGCTTATGCTCTACTAGGGAGAAACAAAGATACATGCCTGGTACTACTAAGTGTTTTGAAGAAAAAGTGACCCAGCCACTAGGGAAGGAGCTTGCCAAGCAAGGGAAAGCCCTCAATGTCTCCTGTTGGGGGAGCTTCCAGAGTGAAGCGGTGTGATTTGAGCAGAATGAACAACAGGGAAGGTGGTGGGAGATGAGGTGAGAGAGACAGGCTGGCCGGGACCTGCAGGGCCTGGGCGCCCAGCCTGGGCGTGGACTTTGAGTTTCATCTGGTGTGTGGTGAGAAGCCTTGAGAGAGGGAATGCTCTGATCTGATTTTCATTTTTAGAAACTCACTCTGGCAGTTGCTTGGAAATTAAATGAGACCGGAGAGGTGTCAGATGGGCAGCAGGAAGTTGAATTAAGAAACTTCTGCAGTAGTCCAGGCAAGAGATGGTGGTGGGCCCTACCAGGGTGGTAGCGATGGGTGGATCTGATGAGAAGTGGTCAAATTCTGCATAGATTTTTTAAAAATATATATTTTTATTGATTTCAGAGAGGAAGGCAGAGGGAGAGCGAGAGAGAAACATCAATGATGAGAGAGAATCATGGATCGGCTGCCTTCTGCATGCCCCACACTGGGGATCAAGCCCACAATCCAGGCATGTGCCCTTGACCGGAATTGCACCCGGGACCCTTCAGTCCAAAGGCTGACGCTTTATCCACTGAGCCAAACCAGCCAGGGCCTGCATAGATTTGGAAGGTAGAATCAATAAACTTTCTAAGACATCCAAGGAGTAGACAGAAATATGAACTTGAATTTAAGGAAGAGCTTCTTCCTGAACATAAATTCGAAAGTTAAGAGTGAAACCCTGAGAACAAATGAGACTCCCTAGGCAGGGGATGTAGACTGTTAAGAGGAAAGAGGCACAGGGTGAGCTGGGGTCTCCAGCCTGCGGGATGCAGCAGAGGAGCAGGAGCATAAAATGAGACTGAGAGACAGCTGTCAGCGGAACGAGAAGGGAGGCAAGGAGTGTGGTATCCTGAGTTCAAGAAAGCTTCCAATAGCCCTAGCCCCGTGGTCGGCAAACTGCGGCTCGCGAGCCACATGCGGCTCTTTGGCCCCTTGAGTGTGGCTCTTCCACAAAATACCACGGCCTGGGCGAGTCTATTTTGAAGAAGTGGCGTTAGAAGAAGTTTAAGTTTAAAAAATTTGGCTCTCAAAAGAAATTTCAATCGTTGTACTGTTGATATTTGGCTCTGTTGACTAATGAGTTTGCCGACCACTGCCCTAGCCAGTTCGGCTCAGTTTGGATCAGCAGCCTGTGGACTGAAGGGTCCCGGATTTGATTCCCAGTCAAGGGCACATACCCGGGTTGCAGGTTTGATCCCCACCCTGGTCGGGGCATGTGCGTGAGGCAACCAGTCAATGTTTCTCTCTTTCTTCCCCCCTCCCACTCTCTCTAAAAATCAATGGGAAAACATCCTCAGGTGAGGATTAACAAAACCAAACAAACAAAAAGAAGTTTCCAATAAAGAATGAATTGACAACTATGTTAAATGCTGCTGAGAACTGGGCAAAAATGAAGACATTGGATTACTGATTTTGACGAAATGGAGGCTGTTTGTAACCCTGCCAAGAGTGATCGCAGCAAACTGAGTGGAGTGGGTTGGGGAGAATAGAGGAGGTGAGAAACAGTTCACATCTAGATAAATACTCCTCTCAAGGAGTTTTGTTGCAAAGAGGAACAGAAAAAGGGAGTGGTGGCTGGAAGGAGACTGGGGTAACTATTCTTCAGTATCTGGTCTCCACTCCCTTCTTCCTTTCTCCCAGGGCATCACCCCCTCCTCACGCCCCCCCCTCCCCCCCATGTTGTCAGGCTTCTACTCAGGTCCAGAACCCGATTTCCATCCGGACATTCACAGACGTCTAGTACTCACGCAGATGAACATGCCAGTAATAAAAATACCTGCTGTTTAATGAGTGCTTGCTGTATGCCACTCCCTCTTCCTAAGCACCTTATGTGAACTCACGTAAATTTCAGAACAGTCTCTAAGACAGGCACACTTCTTACTGTACCCTATGTTAGTCAGCTTTTGTCGCCATTAACTGTAAAGTGCCCCAAAACTCAGGGGCTTAAAAAAACGATCATAGCCGAAACCGGTTTGGCTCAGTGGATAGAGCGTCGGCCTGCGGACTGAAGGGTCCCAGGTTCGATTCCGGTCAAGGGCATGTACCGTGGTTGCGGGCACATCCCCAGTAGGGCGTGTGCAGGAGGCAGCTGGTCGATGTTTCTCTATCATCGATGTTTCTGGCTCTCTATCCCTCTCCCTTCCTCTCTGTAGAAAAATCAATAAAATATATTAAAAACAAACAAACAAAAAAGATCATATAGTTTTGCTCAGTGGGTCAGTTGGGGGTTGACTCAAGTGGGGTTGGATCCAAGCTGTCGTTTGGTTCCAGTCTGGTGCACCTGCTTCTTATCCTTTTTGGACCGGTCATGATGGTTCTCTCAATTGATGTGTTCTGGCATTACAGGGAAGGCCACGCAGTGATTGGCTTTTTGTGTGTGTGAGTGAGTGACTTGCTTTTTAAAAAAGTCCTGGAAAGCGGAAACCCACATGCAGTTGGCCAGGTCCTTAGCTTGTCCCGGCAGATCTGTGTCATGAGCAGTGGAGCTCAGAGAAGGGAGGTCTGCATGTCAGGGGTGGGCAGGTGGTGACAAGCTGGATGGAACCCTGCCACCCCCCCCCCCCCACTGCCCCATCCCTCCAATAGAAGTCCATGGACAAGGGGCTTAGGATAGAATGTTACCTTTTTTTTTTTTTTAACATATTTTTTATTGATTTCAGAGAGGAAGGTAGAGGGAGAGATGGAAACATCAATGATGAGAGAGAATCATTGATTGGGCTGCCTCCTGCACGCCCCCCACTGGGGATCGAGCCCACAACCTGGACATGTGCCCTTGACTGGAATCAAACCTGGGACCCTTCAGTCCGCAGGCTGACGCTCTATCCACTGAGCAAACGGACTAGGGCTAATTTCCTCTCTTTTTATCCATTTCCTTGCCCCTGACTATGAGTGGCTGTGCCTTGCTTGTTTTTTGTTTTTTTTTTAAATATTTTATTGATTTTTTTACAGAGAGGAAGGGTGAGGGATAGAGAGCTAGAAACATCAATGAGAGAGAAACATCGATCAGCTGCCTCTTGCACCCCCCCTACTGGGGATGTGCCCGCAACCAAGGAACATGCCCTTGACTGGAATCGAACCTGGGACCTCTCAGTCCGCAGGCCGACGCTCTATCCACTGAGCCAAACCAGTTAGGGCCTTTCTTGGTTTTTAATTCCTGTCCTCATCCCACAGTGGCAGTGACGTTAGGTGAGTGTTAGGATGGTGGTATGGATGACTGACTTAAGTCTCTACAAGGAGGCTTTGGAAATAGTGTAATCCTGAAAAACAGCAACTTTCACTTTTGAACTTGAGATATAGAGGAGCATGAGAATGAGCAGCCTCCACTCTCGGTTATAAGGATAGTGGCGTTGTTAGAGAAACGCCAGCATTTGGTTAGGGAGAGAAGTTAGGGGATGGACCAGGCGAGGGTTTCATCTTGGGTGGTGATTACGGCCACAGGAATAAAAGTAGAGGAAATTGAAAGGTAGAGGGGACAGGGACACGCAATAGAACTTAACTTTCCTCACTTCTTCATGGTAATAGACTGCTCTGAAAGGATGGGTTTCTGAAACACTTGTTTTATGACTTGGGTCTTGGGAGTACAAGTCTAGTAAGTGTTGTATGTCTTTAGTATCACTCCGGTGAAATACTTGTTCTGAATGCCATTCTCCCCCAGCACCCTCAGCTGAGAATCTTACATTTATCCTCAGTTCTACAGAGCTGATTTTTACTTTATTTTTTTATTTTTGTTAATCCTCACCCGAGGATATTTTTCCATTGATTTTTTTTTAAAAGAGAGACTAGAAGGGAGAGAGAGAAACATCAATATGAGAGAGACACATCCATTGGTTGCCTTCTGCATGCACCCTGACCAGGGCCGGGGATCCAGCCTGCAACCAAGGTGCGTGCCCTTGACCAGAATTGAACCCAGGATCCTTCAGTCTGACATTCTATCCACTGAGCCAAATCGACTAGGGCTGGAGCTGATTTATTTAGTGACCTAGCTTTTACAGGCAGCAAACTGGGAGGAAGGCAGTATTGGTCTGATTGTATTTTGAGTGAAAATTGGATCTAAATATCCCTCAGCGCCTAGCAACAGGAGTCATTTAAGATACTATTAAATTGTTTTATTCCTCCAAAGCCCCAGGACTCTGGTCTTGGTCATGATGCTAACTCCGGGATAGGAAGGAAAGGTTAAAAGCTGCCCAGAACAAGAAAACACCACAATCTGGAAACAAATGAATGCTTTGACATTTAGAGATGTGAACGTCACCTCTCTTGTAGATTTGCTTAAGTGAACACACTTGGATGAAGGAGAATAAGTGAACCACTGTCACCCAAAGCTGCTATGAGGTGTTAACTGAAAATTTGGCTTAGAGATAGGGGTCTGTCTCAGGATTCGGGGAGATGCCCCGCCTCCAGGATTGGGTAAGAATAAAAGGAGATGGTGTGTGTGCAAGGGCCATGTAGCCCGGTAAAGTCTGATGCACGTTTCGGGTTTTCACTTTGCTCATTGTCTTTTATTTATTTTTTAAAAAATATTTTATTGTTTTTTTACAGAGAGGAAGGGAGAGGGATAGAGAGTTAGAAACATCGATGAGAGAGAAACATCGATCAGCTGCCTCCTGCACACCCCCTACTGGGGATGTGCCCGCAACCAAGGTACATGCCCTTGACCGGAATCGAACCTGGGACCCTTGAGTCCGCAGGCCGACGCTCTATCCACTGAGCCACACCGGTTTCGGCGCTTATTGTCTTTTAAATCTATTCCTCAGAGGTTTAACGTTGATGGATTGCTTATCTGAAACCTTCCTGACCATCTCTGCAATTTCCCGTTGCTTTCCAGATTTCTGTATTCAGATGAAGTTCAAATTGGCCCAGAAACAGTTATGACCACTCTTTACACGGCTAAGAAATACGCAGTCCCGGCCTTGGAAGCACACTGTGTGGAATTTCTCACCAAACACCTTAGAGCAGATAATGCCTTTATGTTACTCACTCAGGTAAGTCCATGTGGCTAAGGGATGTACCATTGGAGCTTGAAAAATGGAGTGGAACTCTACAGTGGAACCTCGTTTCTCAAACTGAATTCACTTCAGAAGGCTATTAGAGAAGCGATTTGTTTGAAAACCGAATCGTTTTTTCCCATTAGAAATAATGTAAATTGAATTAATCCATTCCAGGCTCCCAAATGATTTCCTGTTTCAACCTTTCTTATATATAGTACATGTCTAACGTACTGTTTAATCCTATATAATAAAGACATGTTAATTAGACCGAACAGCAGAATGACCGTCCAGATGACCTTCCCGACAAAGCCAGGGCTGCAAGGGCTGAGCCCCTTGCACGAATTTCATGCATTGGGCCTCTAGTTTATAAATAAACGCTTTTTAAATTTATCCAACCACCCCCTACTAGCCTTAAAGGAATTTTTCATCGATCACTGCCTGGGAAATGCGCTAACTGCTTTTCATTTATCCAATCAGCAACAGTGTTTCTAGCTATTGAAGTGCCTGTGATTGTTGTTCTGTGAGCACTTTCACATCCTTAGCAACATTATCACTCTGGATGGCCCATTTATGTTTTAAGATTGTGCTAATCGCCAGCAAGGAAAGCATTCTCTCCTTTGCTTGTTGCCTGCTAGACGCTTTTTGTCCTGCTGAGGTATCAGCATGAAAGGGTTGTCAGGTCAAAAACTGAAGTTTTGGTCGGCAACCGAGACATTTTTGTCTGTGAACAACTTGGTCGAGAACTGAATGGTTTGAGATGGGAGAGGTTTGAGAATGTAATTGTCCTTATATTACCATTCAGGGAAATAGAGCAGATTTATATGATTTTACAATAGAAAAGCAATTAAGCGTTACTACAGTAACATATAGGTAAAGAAACTGAAGCCTTATGAGTATAGGGTGCTGTGACTCAAAGTTATGTAGCTCTTCAGAACTGAAGTTGGGATTAGGGCCCGGCGTGGCTCCAGCTGTTTTTTGTTTGTTTTTTTTAAAATGTATTTTATTGATATTTTACAGAGAGGAAGGAAGAGGGACAGAGAGCTAGAAACATCGATGAGAGAGAAACATCGACCAGCTGCCTCCTGCACACCCCCCACCGGGGATGTGCCCGCAACCAATGTACATGCCCTTGACCGGAATCGAACCTGGGACTTTTCAGTCCGCAGACCGACGCTCTATCCACTGAGCCAAACCGGCTTCGGCTCCAGCTGTTTTTGAGAGAGTGGTAGCGTGAAGTTTTTTGGACAGCTTCTACATTTTTGTTGGGTCCGAGGGCTTTTATTATGTGTAGAGACGATCACTTAACTTCTTTATTTTAAAAGTTCAGTCATAAAGTTCAGAAACCAACCAATTAAACTTTGATCATTAAAATAGCCTTGCTAGTTCAGTAAGTACAATAGAAAGTGCATTGCATTTATTTTCAGCAGACTCTCAGAGGTGGGGCCTGAGAGCCTTCGTTGCTAACGGCATCCGGATTCTGCTAGTGTTTCAGGACCACACCTTGAGCAGCAAGGGCTGACAAAGATCGCCGCAGGACAGAAAAGGAGCTTTTCAGTGCCTTCTTGGTCTGAGAGCCCAATGTTACCCACATTTTTCATTGGTGGGGTCATGTGAATTACCCAGCAAACTGTCATGTGAGCTGCTTGTTCCTGCCAAGTGAGTCATTTGAACTGAGCCGGTTCATTTACTGGAAAAGACCCAGCTTCACTCCAACACAAAGGGCCAGTGTACCGTGCCAGCATGGTTTGCACAGGGAAAACACTTATGATGAAGTGATACGATCACAGTGATGTTTACCAGAGATCATGCCAGAATCTTAAGTAGCAGTAATGGATTCCATAGGAAACTTGATATTGCCTGTATAATCTGAGTGACTGAAGTATTGCTACTCTAGTTAAAGTAATTTTTACAAAAACTTGTTTTTCCTAGAGTGAAAGATGAATTTTTGCATGAACACTAAAAATACAGTTGAGTTCACCATTTATTTATTTATTTATTTTTTTAAATGTATTTTTATTGACTTTTTACAGAGAGGAAGGGAGAGGGACAGAGAGTTAGAAACATTGATGGGAGAGAAACATCAATCAGCTGCCTCCCGCACACCTCCCACTGGGGATGTGCCCGCAACCAAGGCACATGCCCTTGACCGGAATCGAACCTGGGACCCTTCAGTCCGCAGGCTGACGCTCTATCCACTGAGCCAAACTGGTTAGGGCTAAGTAGATGTTTTTACATAATCAGCAATTACATCTGTTTATAGTATTAACTTTGAATATACATAGCCTGAAGATAAAGACATTATGGAAACAGCCGAAACCGGTGTGGCTCAGTGGATAGAGCGTCGGTCTGCGGACTGGGGGGTCCCAGGTTCGATTCCGGTCAAGGGCATGTATGTACCTTGGTTGTGGGCACATCCCTGGTAGGGGGTGTGCAGGAGGCAGCTGGTCGATGTTTCTCTCTCATCGATGTTTCTAGCTCTCTATCCCTCTCCCTTCCTCTCTGTAAAAAATCAATAAAATATATTAAAAAAAAAAAAGAAAGAAATTATGGAAACAAAATAATTGTGGTTTTATATGTTTAGGCTCGACTATTTGATGAACCTCAGCTTGCTAGTCTTTGTCTAGATACAATAGACAAAAGCACGATGGATGCGATAAGTGCAGAAGGGTTTACTGATATTGATATAGGTAAGTTCACACGGAATTAAATTTTACCTGTAAGTACTTAGTGTCTTACCAGTCAGCCTTGGTGGACAAGCTATTTTTTGATTAAGTGGTTTTTTCCAAATGGTCTATGTCTACCCCTTTAAGAATTTTACTTTCTTTATTTTGGTGAGATATTCCTAAAAGTCTTTAACTACTTCATTGCCTTTTAAAAGATGTCAAAGCAAATAAATATTCATTGACTGTTCACCTATGCATGGCATTATACTAGGGTTCTGTAAAAAAAAAAAAAGAAAAGAAAGAAATACAAAGACAGGTAAGATACACTTTTTCTTAAGAAAATATCATCTAGTTAGAGAATTAAGGGAACAAATATGTGAAAGTTAAGATTTAAGACATTAATAGAAGAGATGGCAAAGAACAAAATGATTTTTTTGCCTCTTCTGAACTAGATATAGAAAATAATTACAATGCAAATTGAGAACATGAGAGGTTACCTCAAACTGGAGTCGAGTTAGGAAGATCTTTTTTTTAAAATATATTTTATTGATTTTTTACAGAGAGGAAGGAAGAGGGCTAGAGAGTTAGAAACATTGATGAGAGAGAAACATCGATCAGCTGCCTCTTGCACACCCCCTATTGGGGACGTGCCCGCAACCAAGGTACATGCCCTTGACCGGAATCGAACCTGGGACCCTTCAGTCCGCAGGCCGATGCTCTATCCGCTGAGCCAAACCGGTTAGGGCCGAGTTAGGAAGATTTTGACAGAGGAGGTCCCGATAATGACTGTTTGTATGAGGAAGAGGGGAGGGCATGAGAGGCAAGTAGTGCCACATGAATACATGTAGAGGAAGGGAAAGGCAAGGCAGGTTACGTTAAACAAATACTTGGTTCTACAATGAATGTGTAGGTCATGGCAGAATATAATTTAAAAAAATAAAGTATAGAGTCTATAGTTTTAAGTATCACCTATTTTTATTGAGGTTTGAAAACTTAATATAAGCAAGTTGGTCTGTATTGTTTTGTTAAAGAGCAAGATATTCCTCATTTATATTTATTTATTTTTTTTACCTGTAGACACACTCTGCGCAGTTCTGGAAAGAGACACACTTAGTATTAGAGAAAGTCGGCTTTTTGGAGCTATTGTACGATGGTCAGAGGCAGAATGTCAAAGACAACAGTTGCCTGTGAGTTTTGAAAACAAACAGAAAGTTCTAGGAAAAGCACTGTCCTTGATCCGGTTCCCACTGATGACCATTGAGGAGTTTGCAGCGGGTAAGGCATAACCTGACCAAAGTCCTATTTTTAAAAACATATTTTTATTGATTTTAGAGAGGAAGGTAGAGAGAGAGATAGAAACATCAATGATGAGAGAGAATCATTGATTGGCTGCCGTCTGCATACCCCCCACTGGGTATTGAGCCCACAACCCTGGCACGTGCCCTTGACCAGAGTTAAACCTGGGACCCTTAAGTCTGCAGGCCGACGCTCTATCTACTGAACCAAACCGGCCAGGGCGACCAAAGTCTATTAGAAACTTTTTTTAAAAAAATATATTTTATTGATTTTATTACAGAGAGGAAGAGAGAGGGATAGAGAGTTAGAAACATTGATGAGAGAGAAACGTCGATCAGCTGCCTCCTGCACACCCCCCACTGGGGATGTGCCCGCAACCAAGGTACATGCCCCTGACTGGAATCGAACCCGGGACCCCTCAGTCCGCAGGCTGACGCTCTATCCACTGAGCCAAACCGGTTTCGGCAGAAACTTTTAATGGTTAGTCGCCAGTCTCCCTGTGTGAGAGAGGAAAATAAGCTATTAATTACTGAGGACTGGTCACTCTTCTAGTTACATGATATATGTATGTGTGCCTGTGTTTATAATTTTACTAGAGGCACAGTGCATGAAATTCATGCACAGATAGGGTCCCTAGGCCTGGCTGGCAATCAGGGCCGATCTGAGGGGCGACTGGCGGGGTGACCAGGAGGGCCCCGCTGGCACCCGCCTTGGCTGGCCTGGCACCGCCCGCTTGCAGGCCCTGCCCCCCACCGTCAGTTGCCTCCCACTGTGGGGCAATCAGGGGCCCCTGCTGGCCCCGCCTTGGCTGGCCTGGCGCTGCCCACTCTCTGGCCCCGCTCCCCGCCACCAATCAGGGCCTGCGGGCTGGGGGCAGCTCCTGCATTGAGCGTCTGCCCCCTGGTGGTCAGTGCGCATCATAGCGACTGGTTGTTCCGCTGGCTGGTTGATTTGCATATTAGGCTTTTATTATATAGGATGTAATTCTAATAGCCCTTTAAGATAATATAGGTTATACCTTAAATTTTACATATATGTACAATATATAAAAAAGTATGTATTTTATGGGTTAGAGAACTGAACTAGAGAGTGGTTAAGTACCTTGCCCAAGGTTATAATGCTTATAATACACCTGAAATTTCTGTATAACTCTTTTTTTTTTAAAAAAAAAGTTTTTATTTCAGAGAGGAAGAGAGAGGGAGAGAGAGAGAAACTTCAATGATGAGAGAGAATCATTGATTGGCTGCCTCCTGCGTACCCCACACTGGGGATTGAGCCCGCAACCCGGGCATGTGCCCTGACTGGGAATCAAACCGTGACCTCCTGGTTCATAGGTTGATGCTCAACCACTGAGCATGCCGGCCGGGCTCTGTGTAACTCTTTAGTCTCTTAGCAGCTCCTTTCTGCTTGGCTTCTTTGTCTCAGTTTCCTCTTGTTTGTACATACCTTAGGAATCCGCAAATACAGAAATTGTGCACAAAATGTTGGTCTTGTCTCTCTAATTAGACCCTTTCTGCGGAATCCTGTGAAATCATTTGGTTTGAATTCCAATTTCTGTCTCCTCAGTCAAATGAGGACTACCATAGTCTCTAGTTTGCCAGTTTCTCCTGGGCATTTATGCCCCATGCAGCAAATCAGCAAATATCCCAAGGGGAGAAAGTGGTGAGAGGTACAGAGCTTCTCAGTGTATTTCCCTTCTCAAGCACTGTCTCGGTTCTCTGTTAACTTGAAGAAGCTATTGTATGTATTTTAGCCATAGTTGTCTCTGCCGTAGGCTGTTGCATCCTACAGACTTCTTAATATTTTTAGTAGTCACATAATTCGTTTCCCCAAATTGTCTCTGTATTTCTAAAAATGTTTTCATGGAGAGTTTCCTTTATTTTCTCTATTTTGCTAGTGTGTGTGCTTTCTTTTCTATCTACAGATTTGGAAATTACACATTTTGCATTTACCGCCCCTCCCCCCCATAATTTTCTTAATTTTCCATTTCATAATAAAACAGTATTTATTGACCTTCCCTATTTTAAGACAAGAATGTTAGTATAGTATGTTCTATGTTCTTCCTTCAGCCTTTCCAGACCACTTTATGGTACCTGATTTTGTCTCTCTCTCTCTCTCCCTGTCCCCCACCCTCTCTCTCTCCATACAACAATAATACAATTACACATAATTCTAGGTTGTTTTGCTTTTAGTGCTCATCACCAGTTCTTTTAGGAGAGAATTTCTTAAGTTGTTTGTTTTGACTCACCTTCTGTTAACTGGCCTGTCTCTCTGATAACTTTCCTTAGGTAGGTATCTGGTACATGTCTGAGAATGTTTTTCATGATCTGAAGACTTTTTCTCAACAAAGGAAATTTTATTATAGTCTTGAATTATGAAATCTTCTTGTTGTTGTTTGGGAACATTAGTAGTGTTTAAAAATCAGGTTTTTTTTTTTAATTAAAATCTGAGTTTATGGCTTCCTAAACCAAATTACTAGTTTATCACATTGTTTTTTGTAGTTTAAAAATTTATAATTTAGTTTTGTAGTCTCTTATTTCGGTTGTTTTTCACCAGCCTTGGGAGGGATCTCCTGGCCTCTTTATGAGGCGCAGCCTTTATTTATTCTTGGATAAGTTGAAGCTGTTGGGAATTTTTCTGTCCTCAGAAACATTGTATGGGGAAACTAAGATATATGATATGCTGCTTCCTCAGCTCTTCCCATTTTAGCTCCTGCCCTCTGCTGATTTCTGAACCCCAGAATGAAAGCACTATCCTATTTCCGCTTCTAAATATATTCCATTGTTCAGATTATAACCTCAGACAGGTATTAGGTGGGGAACAGAGAAGTAACATTGGCTCTGGCTACCCTTGTGAGTGCCCCCCCCCCCCCCCCCCCCCCCGCCATAGGGAATGGCTCTTACTGGTAAACGAAAGTCTGTGGTACTCAGAGGAGGGGAGTGGATAGAAAAATCCAGGCTTTCACCGAAGCTTTGATTTATTAACGTTTTATTAGGTTAACCTCAAATGGATTTGTATTTGTATTTCTACAGGTCCTGCTCAGTCTGGAATTTTGTCAGATCGTGAAGTGGTAAATCTTTTTCTTCACTTTACTGTCAATCCTAAACCCCGAGTAGACTACATTGATCGACCGAGATGCTGCCTCCGCGGAAAGGAATGTTGCATCAATAGGTTCCAGCAAGTAGAGAGCCGTTGGGGCTACAGTGGGACAAGCGATCGCATCAGGTATCTGTCATACTGTTACGGACGCCATGGTGGGCTGGGGCGGCTTTTATCCCCATATTGTGGGAGATAATTAACCAACATCTTGTTTTATACTATAAGAATCACACAGGCAGTGAGGTGTATGGTCTTCTCACTGAATTATGAGGAAACAATTAATGTAAGGAGCAGTGGGGCCGGGCCTTCTGTCACATGAGTTCTGTTTGGCTTGCCGCTACGGGTGAGCTGAGGTCGAGACATTAATTGGTCAGACACTGTGTTTACAGTCTTAGGGCTACAACTTATTTAATATTTATCTTACTCTGTTTAGTGTGAGTTTTCTTTCTTTGCACAGACATTGCATGGGAAATAACTCAGTATAGAAAAAAAAAGAAAAGAAAATATCTCAGTATACATTTATAAAAGCTTTGTAAGGGAAAATAATCTTAAAAGATTCAGGTGTATAATCCTGTTAGGAAGTTATCTTTGTTTTATTGTGTTTCTTTAGGTTAAATGTCAAAATTGAGTAAGTACCAGTTTTCCTAAAACATGCCTTTGGATTTTCACTTATTGAATAGCACTTTTATATAAAACTAGAAACTCATAACAAGTTTGTCAAATATGGGACTCCCAGGGGGAGAGGACCCTTGTAAATAATTGGAATAAGATGGAAATTAAAAACACATTTGTGGATTATTTAGCAATCATTCACAACGAGAATACTGTATCTGAAACTCATAATAAAGGACAAAGTAGACCAAGTGTCACAAAAAGAAACAGTCATAAAAACTACTTTTACTAAATAAATTATAGTAGAAATCATTTAAGCACTCAACTCAAGTAGCCAGAAAATGAATAGCAAAAAAAAAAGAAAAAGAAAGGAGATAGGTAAATATAGAAATTAATGAATTAAAAGTAATAGAATTGATAAAACCATAAACTGGTTCCTTAAAAAGACCAATAAGATAAATAAACCTCTGGCAAAGATAGTGAAGAAAACAAGCTTGCATTTAGAAATAATGGGAATATAATCAGATACTAAGAAGATTTTTATTTTAATTCTGGGTTTACTCTGTGCTAATAAATTGAACGTCTTGATGGAATGGATCATTATTTATAGGCAAATATAATTTATCAAATTGACTGAAGAAGAAAGCCCATTACCATGGAAGGAATTAAAAGTTATCAAAGAACTGTCCCTTCACAAGGTGGTTTTTACAGGTGAGTTTTATCAAAACTTCAAGGAACAAATCGTTTCCTTGAGCATTAAAAGAAGAAAATGCTTATTTGGTTAATTATGGAAAGAACTATAACCCTCACAGAGGAATCTGACAAGACAAAAAATTTGTAGATCAGTCTCACTTACATAGAAGAAGAAATTCCATGTGAAATATTAGCATATTGACTCTGGCTGTACCTTGGAAAAATAACACTGTATGAGCAAATAGAGTTTATTTGTAGATTGAAAGAATGGCTCAACATTAGGGAATATATTAATATAACTTACCACAGTAGCACATCAAAGAAGAAAAACAATTTGATGATTTCAGTAGTTGTCAAAAAGACTTTTGATAAAATTGCACCTTCGTTCCACATAGAATCATTAATACTAGGTCTCAAAGAATACTGCTTTAAGATGATAGACTATTAAAACCTCATTGAAGGGATGCTTGCTAACCTTGCTGTTTTCAGCAGTGTTCAAGTCTCGTAGTTATAAACACGTGTTTCACCACATGAATTCTGCCAGGACACTTGAGCGCTGATTGGGACGCTGTTTTGGGAGATTGTCCTAAGCACTGCAGTAAGTCCGGTTCCCTGCCCCGCCAGCGGTGCCTTTTGTAAAAACCTGTCCACCTGAACAGCCTCGGCATCGATAAAAATAAATGTATCAGAACCAATAAAAGAATAGTGACCACTTATGAAGTACGCCTGCAGAAACCAATGATGTTCCTATATGTCATCCAAATTCAGTTATGGATGGTTGATTTGGTTCACAACAATGTGGATGTACTTAATGCCACTGAGTCCTACACTTACCAGTAAAATGGTTAAGATGGTATATTTTGTTAAATATTTTGCCACAATAAAAAAATTTTAAAATGTTTACATTTTCAGTTACAATATAAAGTAAAAACAGATTCCACTTAAAATGGTAACAAATGCCTGGCTGGTGTGGCTCAGTGGTTGAGCGTTGACCTACGATCCAGGAGGTCATGGTTTGATTCCTGGTTCAGGGCACATGCCCGCGTTACATGCTTGATCCCCAATAGGGGGCATGCAGAAGGCAGCCAATCTGTAATTCTCTCTCATCATTGATATCTCTGTCTCTTTCTCCCCTGCCCTTCCTCTCGGAAATCAATAAAAATATATATTTTTTAAAATAGTAATATATAACAAAGTAATGGGATTAAATCCTATAAGAAATGTACAGTATAGCACCTTTATAAAGAACTGGGGAACTTCAACTAGACTCAGTGTCTTTCCAAACTAACTAGTGTATTCAGAAGTCACATGTTTTTGTGGGGGAAGACTGACCTGGCAAAACTATTCTAATGGTTATCCAGAAGAGTAAATGGTTCTTTTTAAAAACGAGTGGTATGGGTCAAACATAAAGCTATAGTATGTTAGTGATGTATGGAAGATACTACGGAGTTTAGCTACTAGCCCAATATAAATGAACATCTGAGGGAAAGATTAACCACCGGAAAAATAAAGTTAGATTCTTACTGATTCCATCTACCAATAATTGTATAAATTAAAGTTTTAACATTACAAATACAATGCCATGAAAATGCTGGAACAGGGGACTGTTTATTTAGTATGAGGAAGGGATAGGCCTCTTTAAACTTGGCATAAATCATAATTTGGCTACAAAGAATAAAAAATTTTTATGTCCAAAACCACCATAAAGTCAAAAGATAAATGACAAACAGGAACCTTTTTGTCATGGATATTACTGACAAAGCATAAGTAATCATATAACATAGTCTTTCAGAGAAAAATGGGGAAAGAACATGAGTGAATATTTCATTAAAGAAAATCTAGTAGACAGTGTATGAGCAAATATATCAACTCATTAATAAAGCAATATGAATAGAATGTGTTAATCAATTTCTCAATGTCAAAAAGAAATGGAAATACTCATGGTTGTTGAGAGTGAGGTAGAAATGATTTTAATCTCTTGTATATGTAGAGTGTTGTAATCAACTTGATAATGTTTAGCTAACGCCTTAAGAATATGCCTTTTTTCCCCCAGTGTTTCTATTTCTTGGAATTTATTCTCAGGAAATAATTAAGACTATAAAATGGTCACCATGGCATCCTATAGAATAAAAGGCCAATATGCAAATTGTCCCCTTGACCCAGAGTTCAGGAGTTTGACCAGGGGGCGGGGCTGGCCCATCAACCACCTGTGTCCCCTCCCCCGGCTGGCCTGGCCCGATTGGCCCGATCAGGGCAAGTTGGCCAGACCCTACCCATGCACAAATTCGTGCACCGGGCCTCTAGTTGTTACATAATAACAGACCCTGCTAGATTATCTAACAAGCAGGGGTTATTAAATAGAATGAATTGATACTAACTTTTACCTTTATATGAAAAAGAAGATATAAAAATATGTATATTCTGACATGATTTAAAAAATAATCTATAATAATAAAAGCATAATATGCTAATTAGACTGGACATCCTTCTGGACGACCTGCTGGATGAAGCTGGGGCTGTGAGGGAAGTCCGAGTCCCTGGTGCCGGCTGGTCCTGGATGCCGGCTGGTGGCCGGAGGGAAGCCCGGGTCCTGGGTGCCATAGGGAAGCCAGTGCTGGCAGCCGGGGGAGGGAAGGCCTACTCTTGCACAAGTTTTGTGCATCGGGCCTCTAGTATATATATATATTCATAGAAAAGAATAAATGGGGGTTCTCTCTGGTGGACTCAGGGAACTTCAAAATTTTTCCTCTTGCTTGTTTAACTGCATTTTCTATTTTTTGAAAAAGAGACTATATTGTTTTTTGTTTTTTTTTATAATAAAACAGTGTATAGATAAGACATTAAAAGTTGTTCCAGGTAGTCCTCATCTGTCCTGGAAGTTTAACATAGCGGTAAGAAATGGGCTTTAGCGGAGACCTGGATCTGTGTCCCAGCTCCGCCACAGGTTCTGATCCAGGCAAGTTGGTTTCTCTAAACGTCTGTTTCTTCAACTATAAAAACAGCGGATAATAAAAGTAACACTGTGTTACTCAGTTTATAGAGCTGTTATAATGATTAAAGGAAGTAATTCATGTAAAGAACTGAAGCTCAGCCCTAACCGGTTTGGCTCAGTGGATAGAGCGTCAGCCTGTGGACTGAAGGGTCCCAGGTTCGATTCCGGTCAAGGGCATGTACCTTGGTTGCGGGCAAATCCCCAATAGGAGGTGTGCAGGAGGCAGCTGATCGATGTTTCTCTCTCATCGATGTTTCTAACTCTCTATCCCTCTCCCTTCCTCTCTGTAAAAAAATCAATAAAATATATATGAAAAAAAAAAATACTGAAGCTCAGTGCCCACCCAGCACAGGAAGTATTCTGAGCTGGAGGTTTTAACTATTAGGACCAAAGTGGACCTGCTGATTGTTCTAGTGTGAAACCTCATTTGGCTTCACCTGTTAATTAGGTCCTGGCCCAGCCCTTTGCTTCCTTCACAGCTCTTATCACCATTCACAATGATTTATTCCGTTATCTGTTTATTATCAGTGTCCGTTATTAAGCCGTAAGTGCGTAGGGGTAGAGACTGCCTTGTTGGCCATCATTTCCCAGTGCCGGGTTGTCCATGTGACGTCCTCAGATAATGTTCATTGAGCTAATGCTTGTCATAGTTCGGAATGCTGTGTTTCAGGCCTGGTGGCCGACACATCTGTTCATGAAGATGTACAGACATATTTGGACAAAAATTACTATTACAACAAGAGTGGGTATTTAGGTGAAATAAATCCCTTTGACTCAAAGGAAACAGGTTCTACTTCAGTTTCCATTAAGTTAACTTTTACTCTAGAACAGCGGTCGCCAACCTTTCGGACCTCACGGACCACCGGTTGGCAACCGCTGCTCTAGAAAGAGTTCTTCTCTATGGTTTTTTGTTTTTGTAAATAGATGCTATTTCCAAGGATGTCTAATTTGTGATAGTTTTCCTTCTTCTGAGCAAAATTAGACATTCTGGGTAACACTTTAAGAAATTTATAAGCCTTTAGAACGGGTGGGGAACCTTTTTTCTGCCAAGGCCATTTGGATATTTATAACATCATTTGTAGACCATATAAAATCATCAACTTAAAAATTAGCCTGCTCTATTCGGTCAAACATTTAATTAACTCACCCTAATGCCTTGGCAGGGCCAGACCAAATGATTTCTCGGGCCTTATGTGGCCCTTGGGGCAGATGTTCCCCACCCCTGCTTTAGAACATGAATTTGTACTGAGTTATGTATGTTATTTTATATTTGGTTCATTCTCTCAGGTTCACAGTTAATAGAAGAATCTCTATAGTCGGATTTGGTTTATATGGATCTATTCATGGTCCCACGGATTATCAAGTGAACATACAGGTATACTCCCCCCTCCCCCCACTATATGTCATCTTGAAATAAACTGTAATTTTACCGTAAGATATTGTTTTGACAAAATCCAAATTTCAGTATAATTATCAAAGGAATCAGAAAGCCTCCGAGTGACATTTTAAGCCTAGAGAGTTCTGTTTTACAAATGATCTAAAAAATCTGGTTTCAGAAAATTGGAGTCCTTCATGGGGTTCTTCAAGGCAGCTTCAGTGTGCAAGGAGTTTTCTTTCCTCAGGACACCCGTCCAGCGGTCCTTCCTGCTGTGCCCCGACCGCCTTACCACACCCCCTGCTTTTCTCACTGCACTTTGAACTCTACGGCTTAAAACGGCCTCATTCCTTCTAACACCCTCTGGTTTCTGACTGTCTGACTGTGCCCTGCCCCATTCCTCAGGTCCGCCCCCCTCACTTACAGATCTGACCCTGTTACCTCACCCGGAAGAAAGTTAAGTACCTCTCCGTTTCCTTCCAATCAGCCAGTGTCCCCCACGTTTTTATTGCACACCCCACTTAATTGTTTTTGAAACACATCAACTTTTATTTATAAACTCTCCATATGCAATACTGTACTTACATATTACACATAAATTAAAACACAAAAAATAGAAATGAGAAAAGTAAACAATGTTTCGCCCTAGCCTTTTTGGCTCAGTGGATAGAGCATCGGCCCACAGACTGAAGGGTCCTGGGTTCGATTCCGGTCAAGGGCACATAGGTGCAGCTAGCCGCCAGATCAAGGAACAGGGCATCACAGTACCCAGGCATCCCCTCGTGGGCTTTTTCCAGTCACTTATCCATACAGAGGTGACCACTGTCCTGACCTTAGAGCATACGGTGGTCTGGTCTGGTTTACTATGACTGGCTTTATCTGATGTGTGCAAAAGGCAGGTGTGTGATCCTTGGCCTTGGCAAACGCTGTTCCCGGGAGACCTTTCTCTTGTTACCCAGTGAGTTCTGACTTGAATTTTTAAAAGTCCTCTCTGGAGCCTCGTCCCTTCCTAACCAAATCTGCTTTTCCTCTGTTCAGCCTCGCCACCGTTTGCATAGCCCTCCTCCTGCAGGCTCTGTGCTGAGGCACTGTTTATAGTAACTTCTTCACTAATGATCGGAAGCTCCTTGAGGGTGTCCCTCAGAGCCTGGTACAGATTGTGGAACTAAATTAAAAAGACAACATTTCCACATTTTTATTTTTTTTATCCTCACCCGAGGATCTGTTTTTATTGATTTTTAGAGAGAGAGAGGAAGGGAGAGAGAGAAACATAGATGTGAGAGAGAAACATCAATTGGTTGCCTCTCATACGTGCCCTGACTGGGATCGAACCTGGGTACGTGCCCTGACCAGGAATTGAACCCGCAGGTGTACAGGATGATGCTGTAGCCAACTTAGCTACCCAGCCTGGGCAGTTTTCACATTTTTAATATCCATGTAGGTGAATACTGCATTTAAGGTCATTTTAATTTCAGTAAAATAACATTTAGACATAGGAAATGCCAAGGGAATTTCCTAGTAATGAGACTTAAGCTAGCAAGGAATAAAGGCTCATTTCCCTCAGCTACCTCAAATCCATACATTCAGCCCTAGCCGCTTTGGCTTAGTGGGTTTGGCTTTGGCCTGTGGACTGAAGGATCCCGGGTTTGATTCCCATCAAGGGCACATGCCTGGGTTGCGGGCTCGATCCCCAGTAGGGGGTGTGCAGGAGGCAGCCAATCAGTGATTCTCTCTCATCATTTGATGTTTCTATCTCCCTCTCCTTTTCCTCTCTGAAATCAATAAAAATATATTTAAAAAAATAAAATCCATACATTAAAAAAAACCTGTTGCTAAGCCATATATCTTCAATGGAAGCTTCTTTCTCCTGCAGCCAAGCCCCAGTTATCTGACATCTCCCATCCTGGCTGCATGGGGGGGTAGCCATTTTCTGACAGCATGTCTACAGCCATCTTTTTGGCGGTTAGAGACGAGTATAGAAAAATGACAACACAGAGCTGTAGAGGGCTATTCTGCCATTCCTAAGGGCTTTATAAAATTCTTTCCTATGAAACTTTGTTTTAGTTGGTTTAGCTTAAATGGAATTCTCTCTTTGAAATTACAGATCATTGAATATGAAAAGAAGCAAACCCTGGGACAGAATGATACTGGATTTAGCTGTGATGGGAGTGCGAGCACATTCAGGGTCATGTTCAAAGAGCCCATCGAGATCTTGCCCAACGTGTGCTACACCGCATGCGCGACCCTCAAAGTAAGTCGTGGGAGTGTCCCGGATGGGGACGCCGGGGGCCCAGGTTTCCTCCTGCGTGCCATAGCTGGTGACAGGACGAGGGAGAGCATCTGGGGAAGGAAGTGCCTCAGCACAGCTCTGCTCTGACAGAAATGGTTCTTCATCAGACGTAGCCCTTTGAGCAGCAGAAAAAATGTTTGACAGAAATAAAATAAAACAGCTATTTAGAGATATTTTATTTTACTTTATTGATTTTTTAGATAGAGGGAGACAGAGAGACATTGATTTGTTGTTCCACTTATTTTTTTTAAATATATTTTATTAATTTTTTACAGAGAGGAAGGGAGAGGGAGAGAGAGTTAGAAACATCGATGAGAGAGAAACATCGATCAGCTGCCTCCTGCACACTCCCCACTGGGTATGTGCCCGCAACCAAGGTACATGCCCTTGACCAGAATTGAACCTGGGACCCTTGAGTCCACAGGCCAACGCTTTACCCACTGAGCCAAACCGGTTAGGGCTGTTCCACTTACTTATGCATTCATTGGTTGCTTCTTGTATGTGCCTTGACTGGAGATAGAGCCTGCATCCTTGGTGTATCAGTACGACACTATGCTGGCTAGGGCATAACTATTTTCTTTTCTTTCTTTTTTTTTTAATCCTCACCCGAGGATATTTTTCCATTGATTTTTAGAGAGAGTGGAAGAGAGAGGGAAAGACAGAGAGAAACACATTGATTGGTTGCCTCCTGCACAAGCCCCGACCAGGGCCCGGGGCGGGGAGGAGCCTGCAACCGAGGTACATGCCCTTGACCGGAATCGAACTCAGGACCCTTTGGTCTGCAGGCTATGCTCTATCCACTGAGCCAACCGGCTCGGGCCGTAACTCTTTTCTTAAAACCATTTCACTATTCTCTAATAGCTGAGCTCTCTATTCAGTAATTTTAATCATTAATTAGCATTGTAGCAACAATACCATTTTCATTAAATGACTTGGCATAAAATTTTATACAGGAGCTGTAAGGTAACATAGTAAGTAGATCATCAATCGAATTAAAACACCACCTTAAATTGAGTGTTTATTAAAGAGAAATGACTAATGAACCTTTTGTTCTCATTTAGGGTCCAGATTCCCACTATGGCACTAAAGGATTGAAGAAAGTAGTGCATGAAACATCTGCTAGCAAGACTGTTTTTTTCTTTTTTAGTTCACCTGGCAATAATAATGGCACTTCAATAGAAGACGGACAAATACCAGAAATAATATTTTACACCTAATTTAGCATTATAATACATCTTGGCTAAATTGTACCATGCAGTCTAATCTCAGCGGCATAAAACAACTGGCCACACAAAAAATTTGAGTGTTATGAATATTTATAATTTTAAGATGAGAAACAGTTTCTTAGAGGAGATAGATAAATGTTTATTTAAATCTCTGCATAATTTAAAGGCAGATTTTCCATTTTCTTATAACCTTAGGGGAAAAGAAAACTGGGTTTGTCTAAAAAAACACACAGCTATTTCAGCTTTATCTTGTATAATTTCATAAATCCAACTGACTCGTGATCTTTCAACAGTTTTATAATTGAAAGATTTTTGTGATATAGCTGGTTTGTTTTGTTTGAATTATTTTTAAGGTTATATGAGATGACATGGGTCAGTTTTCCTATAGAATTCCTATTCCTCTAATTTCAGACATTAAGAAAACTGACCTTATATTTGGAGTTTTGAAATATCTGTTTGTTAACATTTGGAATATTGCTAGAAATAGGCCTAATAAATGCCCAAGAAAATTTTTCAATGCTTTTACAGAAAAGGATATTTTGTAATAGTATAGTAATGTGCTACATAGTACAGTTTTAAACTACAAATGGAGTTTGTACAAATTCACAATAATGTGATAAAACGAAGGATCTAAGGTATAGTCTAAGATTAGATTCTTTATCACTGAACCACACCATTACACCTGTCTATCTGGGGGATGCTGCTGTGAGTTCCCAAGGTTGAGGTGGTGGTGGTGATGGTGGTAAGTAGGTAAACACATTTAAGGTCAACATTGGGGTGACAAGCTTACACAGCACGAAATAGAATGAAATACTAACATTTCTAACAACTACTTTGAAATTTTAAAGATATCCAACATATCACTCCTGCTGAAGTGACACCATACTTTGTCACCTGCACACTTGTATCTAAGAAGTCAAACATGTTTAATATTCATGACCTCACAAAGGTCACAGGAACAGCCGTAGTAGGAAGGATAGGAAGTATATGTGGCAGAATGATATTTATACACTTTTTTATAAAGGAAAATTTTTATATGAATGACATTCTTTTTTCTTTTGAAAGCAATTATCTTATAAAAACACGTATAATTAAGTGTAAGTTGTGGAAGATGGTTAAAAATCACAAGTCAAAAGGTATCAGCTTAAATAGAATTAATTTTTTTCAAAGAATAGTAATGAGTATGTAAAATTTCTTTCATTGCATTTCATGGTATATTTATAGGAAGGTCGTGAGGTAGCACGTGGCAGAGGTCGCTTGACATTGCTGAAGAAAAGGGAAGTTTTTCTCTCCCTGGTTCCATGACCTAAAGGATCTAAACCTGAGTTAACTGGAGTATCTGTGGGATGTGTGGTTCTGGTTAACCAGCAAACACTCTGCACCAACCACTGTGGAAAATTCTTCTGCCTTAAACAGGAGGGTGTACTAGCGATACGTTCATGTTTTTCAATGTTTGAGGCATTTCGAATGCCTCCAGTATGTTGCACTGAACAGTGATTGTAGCTATAGCGGAGGCACCAGAAACGGGACTGTTTACTGATATGGGGCATCCCTGGAATTTTAAAAAAATAAATATTATCCATTTATTTATTTTTTGTCACTTGTCTTTTTCTTCTAAAAGTTCAGTGTAAAGATGCCATTTTGGCACAAGAGTTCTAGTTAATTGATGTTTAATTTTTTTTCCTTTAAATATATTTTTATTGATTCCAGAGAGGAAGGGAGAGGAGAGAGAGAGAGAAAAACATCAATGATGACAGAATCATTGATGGGCTGTCTCTTGTATGTCCCAACTGGGGATCGGGCCTGCAACCCGGGCATGTGCCCTTGACTGGAGTCGAACCCGGGATCCTTCAGTCTGCAGGCCGATGCTCTATCCACTGAGCCAAACCAGTTAGGGCAGGTTTAACTTCTTTTTTATTTACAGAAGTAATGTAACACAAGTTAAGAATGCCTCGCTGCTGCCGTAAAGCAAGTCATAGGAACTGCAGCAATGACATCTGCTGTCATCTGTTTCTTGATCAGGTTTTCGTAGCCTCGGGTCTAATCTCAGGAGGTAGGAAAATGAAGACTGCTTGTTACTTATCTTTGGCAGCGTGGTGGCCGTCTCACTGTTGTTTAGTGTCAGTAATAGCTACCGGAGTGGTTACTGTGTACCAGCCTCTGCACTGAGTACTTGACACACATTCTCACAACATCGCTATGAGGTAAGTGCTATTATAATACCCACTTCACAGGCAAAGGAATTCATGTTTAAAAGGTTATTAACTGCCCTAGCAGGTTTGGCTCAGTGGATTGAACATTGGCCTGCAGACCGAAGGGTACTGGGTTCAATTCCAGGCAAGGGCAAGTACCTCGGTTGCAGGCTCCTCCCCAGCCCGGGCCCCTAGTTAGGGCTTGTGCAGGAGGCAACCAATCGATGAGTTTCTCTCACATTGATGTTTCTCTCTGTCTTTCCTTCTCTCTTCCACTCTCTAAAACTTAGTGGGAAAATATCCTCAAGTGAGGATTTAAAAAATTTTCAAATGTTATAACTCATTTAAAAAAATTATTAACTGGTGGGAGGCAGAATTTAAGCTCAAGTCTATCTCCCAAGCTACAGAGGTGGGCAATATTATTCTTCTGGGTCCCAAAGTAACGTGTCGCCATTTTCTCCAACTTCACAATAGGACCTGGCTAACCTGTATTTACTGTAGAATATAAAGTATTTTCTATTTTTTAAAAAGTGTGATGATTCCAGTATCTACCCCACAAATTGAGATTCTTTCTTTTTTTTTTTTTTTGAGATTATTTCTTAGCATTATCAAAGTATCCTTTGTTTTAGGTCTACATAGTAGTAAAACTAGTGGTATCTGTAGTTTTAGAGAAGAGTTTACCTGGGACTAGACAGGTTTTAGGACCTTAGAGCCAATGTTACATGCAATGTGTGTAAAACTTAACTGTTCCTGCCTGGCCGGCCAGCCAGGGCTGGCATGGCTTATTGGTTGAGTGTTGACCTATGAACCAGGAGGTCACAGTTGGATTCCCCGTCAGAGCACATGCCCGGGTTGTGGGCTCCATCCCCAGTGTGGGGCATGCAGGAGGCAGCTGATCAATGATTCTCATCATTGATGTCTCTATCTCTCCGTTTCCCTTCCTCTCTGAATCTATAAAAATGCATACAAAAGAAAAAAACCCAAAAGTTTCTGTTCCACTTCCCTTTCTAGTCCAATCTCCTTCAAACTGCTTTCTTTGTTCTGCTCCCTGTTCCAGCTTTCCAGACTTAAAACCTGGTCATTGTCGCTTGTATTAGGCAAAATGTGTCTTTCAAAAGAGGGGATGCTGCCATCGTGATGCCAGCCCCAGAGATGCACGGCTCTTGTGTAGTTTGCATGCTTTAAAAATCCATTTTGCCCAGACAGCGTGGCTCAGTGGTTGAGCATCGACCTATGAACCAGGAGGTCACGGTTCGATTCCCTGTCAGGGCACATGCCCGGTTGTGGGCTCCATCCCCAGTGTGGGACATGCAGGAGGCAGCTGATCAATGATTCTCATCATTGATGTTTCTATCTCTCTCTCCCTCTTCCTGCCTCTCTGAAATGAATAAAAATATTTTTTAAAAATCCATTTTCTCCATTGGCACAAGATGGAGCTGTTACATGGAACTTTACGAAGAACTGAAAGAAGTTAAAATAGGAGCCAGTACAAATATTTACCATCGGTTTCCTGCCATTTGGATCATAGTCCCCGTCCTTGCCCACACCACTGGGCACTGTCCCACTCTTGCCCTCGAGGGGCCGAAATTTTGGGCAGAAGCAACAAGTTAGGGAAACGGGTTAGGTGGCAAATGGAGCTGATACCTCACCTTTGGGGAAGGCTGAATGGTTGGTTTGTTTTTGGTACAGCAAAGGTGGAAATATATTGAAGAACAAGTACAGACTCCCACGTGAGGAAGGGGAGTGTCCCTGGATGTTTTTTTTTTTGAAATGCCAGATGGCAGAATTTTATGATTTTTATTAACACAAATACAATGTGTACACGTGTACACAATCTGTCTATTCATTTTCTTCGCTGTGCAGCCTGGCATTGGGATTGGTGACTCTGATGGCCCGCTGGGCTGCTCTTCCCGCAGTGGCTTTGCAGGTCTCTGGGGAGACGTTGTGAGCAGTCTCAGCACAGTGAGATGTACTGCACATCAGCAGCACTGCAAGCTCCTTGACGTTACGGACCAGAAACTTCCGACAGCCAGCATGTGCGTTGTCTTCTTGTTGTTCCCATAACTGATGTTGGGCATCAGGATCTGGCCCTTGAATCTTCTTTCTATGCACCCCGTTGTCAATGCCTCTGGGTTTCCGCCAGTTCCGCTTAATTTTGACATCGGTCTGATTGGCGCCAGATGAACTTGGACCTCTTTTTGACAATCGTGGGTTTCACGAGGGGTCTGAGGGCAGCCATGGTGCCAAGCAGGAGATGGCTGCCACCCTGAATGGTTCTTTGTGCCGCGCCAGCACAGCCAAGGGTTCAGCGAGCCTGAGCGGGGGCGACAAAGGATGGAGAAATGATAGACAAAGAGAAAAAGCTGGGTCTATGTGGATTTTCTGTGCTTGGCTGAGGCCACAGAACAGATCCAGACTGCAAAGCTGAGGCTTTATTTATAATCAGGGACAAACAAGGTAATCTACAATGTTGTTGTAAGTTTCACTTGTTTTGGCAGCACTTGCTGCCCCTCCCACAGCCCACTAGCTACCCAGGAAAGATCTAGGGAGCAGTCACAAGATCAAGCTTAATTATGCTTAGAGGACTGAGCCCTCCAAGCTGGGACTTGTTTGTGACTTTGCCAGCAGGTCAGTCCGAGGCTTAACCCTATAACCGCTCCATACAGTTCTTTATAGGACTCCTCTACCCTCTGTCTTTACCATCTGGACAACTGCCAGGCACCATTTATAATTCACCACAGCAAGTGCTCCTTTTATTTCCATCACAACTGTCAAAGCTCTAATTGAGACTGGCATGACCTAACCAATTTTATTTAATATGGATTCAGCTTTTGTGCCCCATTGCCTTCATTTTTTTTTGAAAGTTTTTAGGATGGGCCTTTATTTTCATGTTTTTGTATAATGAATATTAAATTTAATTGGTTTCTTTGTTGCTATTGTTGTTTTTTAAATCCTTACCCGAGGATATTGTTCCATTTATTTTTTTAGAGATAGTGGAAGGGAGAGGGAGAGACAGAGAGAAACACTGATGTGAGAGAGACACATCGATTGGTTGCCTCCTGCATGCCCCCAACCAGGGCCAGGAGTCTGCAACCGAGGTACACGCCCTTGACCGGAATTGAACTCGGGATCCTTCAGTCTGCAGGTCGATGCTCTATCCACTGAGTCAAACCAGCTATGGCTGTGCCCCATTTCTTCACTGATTTCAAACAAAATATGTCTCTGGTTTGACACTTGGTTCACTTCCTTCTACCAAAGCCTTCATTCTGAGTGGCCTCATGTGGGGTAGATGACCCAGCCAGACCTAGCTTTCCACTTCCTTTCTCTCCTCCAGTACCTTCGCTATTCCACGTCAGCTACTTCTCAGGACCACACGGTGCGCCTTATTGTGTGGAATTGCACGACCACACCTTCGATGCTCCTCAGGTCTCCCTTGCACCCCACTTACGTTGTTGAGCCTTAAGAGTGTCGTTCCCTTCTCGCTGTGCTCTATTAAACCTCTTCATTTTCTACCCAATTAGACGCCACCTTTGATTCTTCATTTTTCCTTCTCCACTTTTGACCTTTGATCACTTGAACTACTTAATAACCCAGAACCCCCTCGCACACAGCTGGATGAATTCAATTGTCCGCCTTGTCTTTAACTTCCTGGCTGCTGGGTCCAAAGTGTTCAAAGTGATAGTGTACAGATTGACGCCGTGATGGTTTTATGGTCTCCAAGTTCAACTAGATCATTGGTGCTGCCAGGGGAGGGTTTCAGCAGTCAGCTCTTTGCCATTCCCCTGAGTATTTAAATCTGTTATACTCTCCTAACACCTCCCCTCCTGTAGCTGATGAAAGAAGCTCCAGCTCCTCCCACCAAACCTACGTGTGCACCGAGGTTGTCCATTTATGAAGAAAAGGTGTCTTGCCCTGACCGGTGTGGCTCAGTGGATAGAGCCTCGGCCTGCGGACTGAAGGGTCCCAGGTTCGATTCCGGTCAAGGGCATGTACCTTGGTTGCAGGCACATCCCCAGTAGGGGGTGTGCAAGAGGCAGCTGATCGGTATTTCTCTCTCATTGATGTTTCTAACTCTCTATCCCTCTCCCTTCCTCCCTGTAAAAAATCAATTAAAAAAATTTATATATAAAGAAAAGGTGTCTTGACTAAGGCTTCCTGTAGAAGTCATTCTCTCCTGTTGTGCTCAGAACCCCACCCTCTGTCTCTGTTTTACCCTCTCCTGGCTTCATTCCTATCAACACTGATAGGCTATCGCTATCCTATTAACTGCCATCCAGTTTTTTGTGTGTGTTTTTTTCCTTCAAAAAGTCAATGTCATGTGCCCCTCCAGATACCAGTTAACTCCTTCACAGGGAAGTCAAATTACTCCCTGCCCCACCGGTGTGGCTCAGTGGTTGAGCCTCCACCCATGAACCAGGTCAGCCAGGGCACAAGCCCGGGTTGTGGGTCCCATCCCCACTAGGGGGCGTGCTAGAGGCAGCCAGTTGATGATTCTCATCATGATGATTATCCCTTCCTCTCTCTGAAATCCATAAAAACATATTAAAAAATTTTAAAAAGTATTCCCTACACCTGTTAGCCTCCGCTCCTTACACTGTGGGAGCCTGAGCGCCTGGCACAAGGTGGGTGCTTCCTGGGCCACAGCCCAGGACACGAGGGGCCCGCGCAGGCTCTGGACGGAGGACCCAGGAGTCTTGCTCCCGCCGACCGACAGGTGGCGCCATCGCGCCGGAGCCGAGGCGATGCTCCCGAGGCCGCTCTCGCCCGCGGTGTGCGCAGGCGCAGAGGGCGTTTCCGACGCCGCCGCCCGCCCCGCCGCCTCAGGGGAGGATGCTCCGCCTCGGCCGCGCTCTCAGGCCGCTCGGGGCGGGACCTGGTGCTCGGGCGTCCGCCCGGCTCCCTGCGGGCGCCGAGATGCCCAAGAAAGCTGGTGCGACGAGCAAGGCCAGTAGCAAGTCCCGTGGCCGCGGAGGGGTGGGCGCGGGAGGGGAGCGGGCAGCGCGGGTGGGGGCTCCGGCCGCCCTTTCCGCCTCCACCAGGGGGCTCCCTGGGCCGCGTCTGCTGCCGGCGCCGGCCTCGGCCCCACACGCCGGGCGGGTGTGTGTGTCGGGTGGCGCCTTCGGCCTGCGCCCCCCCCCCCCCCACCCGGAGGCTTTGTTCTGCGCCCTCCCTCCTCACCCCTTCTGTCGGGGACTCGCCGCGCCCCTCTCCTCTGCAGGGCGGACTCCGGGCGCCCCGAGACCCCGCGGCCAGGTGCCGGGGTGCCCAGGCCGGACAGCCCTCCTCCTCCGGGAGTGACGCCCTGCGCGCGGTCCCTCCCTGCAGCCCGAGCTCCCGGGGGGCCTGCACCGGGGGGGGGGGGGGGGGGCCTTCCTCCCCTTGACACATAGCCTTAGCCTGCAGGCTGCCCGGTGCAGCGTTGGTGTGTGCCAGAGGAAAAGTTCGAGAACAACTCATGTTGCACAGCAGCAGGCCTTTCAAAGATCACCGTGGGGCCTTTCCCCCAAATTCACCTCCACAGACGCTTCCAGGTTTAGGTCACAAACACATTCATCAGCTCGGGCTGCACGAGTGGTCTCTGCCGCTGCGGGATGGGACGGGCAGAGCAGACAGTGGCAATGAACCAGCCCGGAGGTGTGGATCCGGAGCCAGGCCTGCAGGACGGGAGGGAAGTGGATGGATGGGGTGGATGGGATGCCCCCCCCCCCCGGAAGAATTGATTTGACCCTGGAAGGATGTCGGAGCCAGGCCGGGGTGGCCAGAATTCCCCGGACACCGACGATCTGTCTTGGTTTAGAGGCGGAAGGATCACACGTGTGGGGGAATAACTTTGCAACCTGTAACGTTGTAGTGTGGTTGTTGTTGTCGTTTTAGGGGAAAAGCCAGAGCAAGGAGCCAGAGAAACCACTGCCTCCCTTAGGCCCCGTGGCGGTTGACCCCAAAGGTTGTGTCACCATAGCCATCCATGCCAAACCGGGTTCTAAACAAAATGCCGTCACAGGTACCTCTGAACCCCGGGGCGGGCGTCCTGTGGGAATCAGGTGTCCCCTCCCTCCTCCCTGTGCCCTGGTTAGTTGGAAGTTGATCCTATACAGGCAGGTGTGTTTTTCACATCTGCAGTTAGAGGCCTTTTCGTTTTCAGGTTCTAAATTCTAATGTAAAGTTGTAAAGCCAATGTGTAAAAGATGAAAAAAACGTGATATACTTTCCTTTATTTATTTATTTATTTTTTATAGCAAAGGTGGAAATTTATTGAAGAACAAATACAGACTCCCACATGGGGAAGGGGAAAGATTCAGAATCTCCCAGCACAGACTCCCACATGGGTGGGGAAAGAGTCCCCTACTTTCCTTTTTTAAAAAATATATTTTTATTGACTTCAGAGAGGAAAGAAGAGGAAGAGAGCTGGAAACATCAATGATGAGCGAGAATCATTGATCGGCTGCCTCCTGCACGCCCCCCACCGGGGATCAAGCCTGCAACCGGTGGGCATGGGCCCTTGACCAGAATGGAACCCGGGACCCTTCAGTCCGCAGGCTGACGCTCTATCCGTTGAGCCAAACCAGTTAGGGCAGTGGTCGGCAAACTCATTAGTCAACAGAGCCAAATATCAACAGTACAACGATTGAAATTTCTTTGGAGAGCCAAATTTTTTAAACTTCTTCTAACGCCACTTCTTCAAAATAGACTCGCCCAGGCCGTGGTATTTTGTGGAAGAGCCACACTCAAGGGGCCAAAGAGCCGCATGTGGCTCGCGAGCCGCAGTTTGCCGACCACGGAGTTAGGGCATATATTTTCTTCTTTAAAATTAGGATATTTTAGAAAGGACACGTAAACATGTGTAGCTTATTAGTAGTTTGTCCTATTCCAGAACTAGAGACATTGGCCAGAGAAAGAAAGAAGACATTTTAGTGGAGGTTAAGGAGGGAGAGTCCATCAACTCCCCTGTGAACTTGTTTTCAATCAAAATGATACAAAACATTTCTGGGGCCGAAACCGGTGTGGCTCAGTGGATAGAGCGTCGGCCTGAAGAGACTGAAAGGTCCCAGGTTCCATTCCGGTCAGGGGCATGTACCTTGGTTGCGGGCACATCCCCGGTAGGGGGTGTACAGGAGGCAGCTGGTCAATGTTTCTCTCTCATTGATGTTTCTAGCTCTCTATCCCTCTCCCTTCCTCTCTGTAAAAATCAATAAAATATATTAAAAAAAAAACCAAAAAACAAAAAAAACATTTCTGGGTCCAGTTCTTTCATCTGTTTGATGGGATAGTTGGACTAAGTTAAAAAGCTTTCAAGTTATTGCCTGGAGCCCATAAGGTGGGCACGGGGGAGGCCAGCAGCCCGGGTTTCTGAGAAGCTGTGTTTACATTTGTTTTAAATGGGATTTCAGGGGAAACTGCAGTGTGTGTGTGTGGGGGGAGGGGGCAGGGAATTATGAGTGGGGGAAAAAGTTTAAAAACCATTGATCTGAATTATCTTGAAGGTCTTTTTCCCCTCTAAAGCTCTGTATTCCAATTTTTTAAAATATTGTGAGAATTAGACCTCAGAATTGGGGAGCTAGGCCTGGTTGTGTGAATGGCTGTGCCAGCTTGTCCATACCCTCCTTGGCCAGCGTCTTCTAAGTATTGCTGTGGGCACTGTCTGCTGTTGGAATACCATGCTTCGTTAGGTCTAAGATGCCATCAACTGTAAGGTACACACGTATTTTATGTACCAGTAAGACAGGCAAAGTCTATATCAGTTAACACTTTATTTAAAATGTGAGAAAATGTACCCCTTAGAATCAGGGACAGGAGAGGAGGACAGTTGTTTCACCTCATTCTTGGGGATCCTGTGGCCAGGTTGTTCACACAGGGAAGTTGTGAGTGTGTGGAAATGGCTGAGTGACCCCAGGTGTAGGACCAGCTCAAGCTCACTTGCAAACTGCTTTGCGCAAATACTTCTCTCTCTCTCTCAGAATAACAGGCAGGCTGTTCTTTATAAATGCAATATTGATGGGGGAGTCAGGACCGCTATTCTGAAGCAGTGTTCATTGTCCCTGGATTTCAAAGCATCGGTTTAAATTTATTTTTGATTCACAACATCACTTTCCAGCCATGTGACGTTGGGCCCATCTTGATTCCTATTTCATTTGTAAAATGGAGATAATATTGGCATTAGTGCCTTCATAAAGTTGTTACGAGGATTACACAAGTTAATATTTGTCAAGTCCTTAAAATATGTTCGTGTGCCCTTAAAATTAGTGTATGTGTTATGTAAATATTTATTAAATACTAGAGGCCCAGTGCACGAAATTCGTGCACAGAGGAGGGGGGTGTCCCTCAGCCCAGCCTGCACCCTCTCCAATCTGGGACCCCTCGAGGAATGTCCGACTGCCCGTTTAGACTGGCAGTTGGACATCCCTCTCACAATCCAGGACTTCTGGCTCCCAACTGCTCACCTGCCTGCCTTCCTGATTGCCTCTAACCACTCTGCTGCCAGCCTGCCTGATGCCTAACTGCTCCCCTGCCAGCCTGTTTGCCCCCAACTTCCCTCCTCTGCCGGCCTGGTCACCCCTAACTGCCCTCCCCTGCAGGGTTGATCGCCTCCAGCTGCCCTCCCTTGCAGGCCTGGTCCCTCTCAACTGCCCTCCCCTGGTGGCCATCTTGTGGTGGCCATCTTGTGTCCACATGGGGGCAGGATCTTTGACCACATGGGGGCAGCCATATTGTGTGTTGGAGTGATGGTCAATCTGCATATTACTCTTTTATTAGATAGGATTACAGTTAGAAAACATTAAAGAGGCATTTCACATACAAGACAAATCTAGCCCCGTGCTCTTGTTTTCCTGATGAGGAAACTGAACAACCCTGTACAATCCAGTGAGCTGCCCTGTTTATCCTTCAATGATGTTTGCTGGGCCTAGCCCCCAGCTCCTGACTCCCTCCTTGAGCACTTCCTATCAGATAAGCGTGTTTTCCAGTTGCCTGAATACTGCCCAGGCTTTTTTGTTTTTCTTTTTTAATAATTCCTTATTGTTGGAAGTATTACGTATCTCCCCCTCTTTCCCCTCCATTGACCCCCTCAAGCCTGCTCCCCCCCCCCCCCCCCCCGCCCCAGGCCCTCACCGCCCCATGCTGCTCAGGATTCTTTAGGCCCATCCTGGTCAGCGTAAACATTTTTTTTCTCTGAATTTGTTTTCTGTATTATTTTGGAGGCATATTTATCATGTTTATGTTCCCCTTACGTCTGATTAGTTGAATCCTTCATTTCTGCATCTAACAGTTAAAAACTTACTGTGTGCCAGGCAAATGCAAATTCTTTTACAAAATACTCTCACTTCCCAAAGAAGAACCCCTCAAGGATAAAGTCCACACTGCTTTCATTCCAGATGTGACAGCCGAAGCTGTAAGTGTGGCTATTGCTGCACCTCCATCGGAAGGAGAGGCTAACGCTGAGCTCTGTCGGTATCTCTCCAAGGTCTTAGAACTCAGGAAGAGTGATGTGGTTTTAGATAAGGTAGGTATCTCTTTCTCTCTTTTATATATATATATATATATATTTAAAATACTCACCTGAGGATATGTTTTGTTACAGATTTTTGAGAGAGAGAGGAAGGGGGAGAGAGAGAGAGAAACATTGATTGAGAAACATCGATTGGTTGCCTCCCATACGGCATCCTGACCAAGGACTGAACCTGCAACGTAGGTATGTACCCTGACCAGGAATAGAACCCACAACCTTCTGGTTTACAGGGTGACACTCCAACCCATTGAGCCACCTGGCCAGGGCTAAATATCTTTGATTATTACACTTCAGTTATTTTAAAAATACTGATTATTTTTCTTTTTTTTTTTAATATATATTTTATTGATTTTTTACAGAGAGGAAGGGAGAGGGATAGAGAGTTAGAAACATCGATGAGAGAGAAACATTGATCAGCTGCCTCCCACACACCCTCTACCGGGGATGTGCCCACAACCAAGGTACATGCCCTTGACTGGAATCGAACCCGGGACCCTTCAGTCCACAGGCCGATGCTCTATGCACTGAGCCAAACCGGTTAGGGCTGATTTTTTTTTCTCTTCCAAGTCATTGAAAAACGAGTTGTTTTTAACTGTCATATTCATTTAACCACTAAAATCTAAAATCTGAATTCTTCCTATCTCATCTCCTTCATTTCTACTGCATCAGTCCTTGTTAAGACTGTCCATGCACACTACTTACATTCCTTAGTGGCCACCATTTCCAGCACTTTCTCCTGTACCTCTTCTGTCAGATTAATTTTGCTCCTCTCTTCCTTCGAGTCACCATACTAAACAATCTAAAATGGTTCATGTTGTTGGCCATCTCCATTAGTGAGTCCGGCAAGTATTTCTGGTCCGGCATGTTACCCGTGCTCACGGGGAGAGGCTCATCTGAAGTCATTCATACCATAGGTTTGCACTAGGGATGGACATCAAGACTACCGGGGAATGATTTCTAAAACTCACGTTCTTGCTGAAACCGGTGTGGCTCAGTGGATAGAGCGTCGGCCTGCAGACTCAAGGGTCCCAGGTTCGATTCCGTCAAGGGCATGTACCTTGGTTGCAGGCACATACCCAATAGGGGGTGTGCAGGAGACAGCTGATCGATATTTCTCTCTCATCGATGTTTCTAACTCTCTATCCCTCTCTCTTCCTCTGTAAAAAATCAATAAAGTATATTTTTTAAAAAATAAATAAAATAAAACTCATGTTCTTGGGCATTGCCCTAGAATTACTGAAATAGAATCTGCAGTAGTGAGACCCGGCCCTGTCTCTATCTCTTAAAGCTCAACTTGTTTGCCAGTGCTACACTCTATAGCTCCCATCCAGGTTCCAGCTGGCACTCAGTCATTGGTGAATAGGCTGCACCCAAAAATCCCTCTGCACGCCAGGTCCCTCATTGTCCACAACAGTTGGCAGGTCATTTCTGGTTTTCTGCCAGTGGGCATGCTCTGATATTTGCTTGTAAGGCACTCCCGACTCTTCTACCTGAGAATTTCTCCCCAACTAGGGAAATCCCTGCTCAGCTTTAACTTTTTTTAAAGGATGTATTTCAAAACAAATAGTTTCCAATAGTTGCCTTAAGTGGTTATGGAATCACAGCACTTAAAATGTGAATTTTGAAAAAATATTTCTAAAATGTAACAGCATAGAGAGTAACAATTTGTTCTGTATTTTGGAATTATTTTATTATTATTTTTCTTTATTGATTAAGGTATTACATATGTGTCCTTATTGCCCCTCTCCCCCCCCCCCCCCCCATGCCCTCACCCTCCTGGTGTCTGTGTCCATTGGTTAGGCTTATATGCATGCATACAAGTCCTTTGGTTGATCTTGGAGTTATTTTTATACAAAGTTCATATGAAATTGCAATATTTGTTTTGACAATTTAAAAATAATTTTCACTTTTAATTTAAACAAAAAAATTACTGGAAACCAAAGTATTATACATCTGGATTCCATATAGCTCTTATTATTATAAAAATTGATATTTGAAGGTAAAAACCCTGGAGAGTTGTAAAATTTATAGTAAGGTGGAATTTAAGCGGTAGTCTTTGGTTAGATCACAATGGCCCGGAGAAAGTGGTAGTGAAGCCATCAGGAAAGATGCAGGTCACCTGTAAAAACCCCACAAGGGCCCTGACGGGTTTGGCTCAGTGGATAGAGCGTCAGCCTGTGGACTGAAGGGTCCCAGGTTCGATTCCGGTCAAGGGCATGTACCTTGGTTTTGGGCACATCCCCAGCGGGAGGTGTGCAGGAGGCAGCTGATTGATGTTTCTCTCTCATCAATGTTTCTAACTCTCTATCCTTCTCCCTTCTTCTCTGTAAAAAATCAATAAAATATATTAAAAAATAAAACAAAAAAAACACCCATGAGGATATGTCCGCAATGCATACAACTGAGGTCTGTTTCTAATAGTGTTAGAAAGTTTACTATGTTATCCTGACGCTGTCTTTTCCTTTTAATCCAGGGCGGTAAATCCCGTGAAAAAGTGGTAAAGCTTTTGGCCTCCACAACTCCACAAGAGGTCTTGGAGAAATTGGAAAAGCAAGTTGAAAAAAAATAAAAGTAAGAAAAAAATACATCCTTGAGAAACTTTTTTTTTTTTATTGCTAATGATGAAGAGGCTGCTAAATAGGAAAATACAGTTAAATGCACAGAAATAAATGTATTTAAATAAGAACAGGTCTCCAAAAAGAGGTCGAAATTTTAACCTTTTGCACTCGGATGTCGAGTGTGACTCGACACAGTTAGCATCAGTATCAGCTCGTATGTCGAATTGTATTGAATGTATCAATAATTTGAAATATAAAAAAATCCAAATAAATAAGTTTGTATGAAAAGAAACTCCAGTTTTTTATTCTACTGCCACGCTTTGTAAAATCTGGGGTATTAAAAAAATTAAATCCCAAGTAGAATAAAGGAATCGAGAAAAAAGCAAGCGAGTGAAAAGGGTTAAAGGTACTGCACATTGAATATGGCTTGGAACAGGTGTCCTCAAACTACGGCCCGCGGGCCACATGCGGGTGTTTTTGCCGTTTTGTTTTTTTACTTCAAAATAAGATATGTGCAGTGTGCATAGGAATTTGTTCATAGTTTTTTTTAAACTATAGTCCGGCCCTCCAACGGTCTGAGGGACAGGGAACTGGCCCCCTGTTTAAAAAGTTTGAGGACCCCTGGCTTGGAACATGTTGCTCTGATTTCATGGCATTGCAGAATACTAGTAACAGCTGGGTAGGCTGTTCAGGATGACCTGATTCAGCCCCTTTCATTTTGTGATGGTGCTTCTATATCCAGGAGTTGAGAGACACTCAGGATCACCCTGTGCAGAATGACAGCTAGGACCCAGATCCCTTGACTCCCACTTGAATACACTTTATCCTGATTGTAAATTAGAATGATACTATTTCTGCAACACTTCTGGAATTCTAGGGATTGCTTCTAATCCAGTTTACAAGTGACAGGAAAACTTGCCAATATATTTTGTACTCTTTATATCATAAAATGCTTATCTTTATGCAAAAATGTTTTCTGCATCTTTTTGAAACCCTTGAGCATTTTATGAAAAAGTAAGAAAGAATAATCAAGACTTGTACAGGCATACCTTGTTCTATTGCACTTCACAGATACAGGGTTTTTTACAAATTGCAGGCTTATGGCCACCCTGTGTTGAGCTAGTCTGTCCGTACCATTCTTCCAATAGCATTTGCTCACTTTGTGTCTTTGTGACACACTTTGGCAATTCTCTCAATATTTCAAACTTTTTCATTATTATTATATTTGTTATGGTGATCTGTGAACAGTGATCTTTGATACTATTGTAATTGTTTTGTGGCACCACACACCACACTCATATAAGATGGTGAACTTGACTGATAAATGTCTGTGTTCTGACTACTCATCAGCTGTTCCCCTATCTCCCTCCCTTGCCTCAGGCCTCCCTATTCCGAGATACAGCAACCGTGAAATTAGGCCAATTTATAACCTTACAATGGCCTTTACGTGTTCCAATGAAAGGAAGAGTCGCACATCTCTCACTTTAAATCAAAAGCTGGAAATGATTAAACTTAGTGAGGAAGGCATGTCAAAAGCTGAGATAGGCCGAAAGCTAGGCCTCTTGCGACAGACAGTTAGCCAAGTTGTAAATGCCAAGGAAAAGTTCTTGAAGGAAATGGAAAGTGCTACTCCAATGAACACACGCGTGATAAGAAAGCAAAACAGCCTGATTGCTGATATGGAGAAAGTGTTAGTGGTCTGGATAAAAGATCAAACCAGCCGCAACATTCCCTTAAGCCAGAGCCTAATCCAGGCCAAGGCCTTAATGCTTTTCAATTCTATAAAGGCTGAGAGAGGCGAGGAAGCTGCAGAAGAAAAGTTTGAGGCCAGCAGAGGTTGGTTCATGAGGTTTAAGGAAAGATGCCGTCTCAGTAACATAAAAGTGCGAGGTGAAGCAGCAGGTGCTGATATAGAAGCTGCAGCAAGTTACCCAGAAGACCTAGCTAAAATAATTAATGAAGGTGGCTACACTGCACAACAGATTTTCATTGTAGATGAAACAGCCTTATATTGGAAGAAGATGCCATCTAGAACTTTCATAGCCAGAGAGGAGAAGGCAATGCCTGGCTTCAAAGCTTCAAAGGACAGGCTGACTCTCTTGTTAGGGGCTAATGCAGCTGGTGACTTTAAGTTGAAGCCAATGCTCGTTTATTATTCTGAAAATCCTACCGCCCTTAAGAATTACGCTAAAGCTACTCTGCCTGTGCTCTATAAATGGAACACCAAAGCCCGGATGACAGCACATTTGTTTATATCATGGTTTACTGAATATTTTAAGCCCGCTGTCGAGACCTACTGCTCAGAAAAGAAGATCCCTTTCAAAATATTACTGCTTATCGACAATACACCTGTTCACCCAAGAGCTCTGAAGGACTTGTACAATGAGATTAATGTTATTTTCATACCTGCTAACACAGCATCCACTCTGCAGCCCCTGGGTCAAGGAGTAATTTCAACTTTCAAGTCCTATTATTTAAGAAATATATTTCGTAAGGCTGTAGCTGCCACAGATAGTGACTCCTCCGACGGATCTGGGCAAAGTAAATTGAAAACCTTCTGGAAAGGATTCAGCATTCTAGATGCCATTAAGAACATCCGTGATTCGTGGGAGGAGGTCAAAACATCAGCCATAACAGGAGTTTGGAAGAAGTTGATGCCAACCCTCACGGATGAGTTTGAGGAGGTCAAGGCTTCATTGGAGGAAGTGACTGCAGATGTGGTGGAAATAGCAAGAGAACTGGAATTAGAAGTAGGGCCTGAAGATGTGGCTGAATGGCTGCAATCTCATGCGAGATCTTTAACGGATGAGGAGTTGCTGCTTATGGATGAGCAGAGAAAGTGGTTTCTGGAGATGGAGTCTGCTCCCGGTGAAGATGATGTGAAGATCGTTGAAATGACAACAAGGGATTTAGAATATTACATAAACTTAGTTGATGAGGCAGCAGCAGGGTTTGAGAGGATTGACTCCAATTTTGAAAGAAGTTATACTGTGGGTGGAATGCTATCAAGCAGCATCGAGTGCTA
The DNA here is from genome assembly GCF_951640355.1 of Cnephaeus nilssonii. Taxonomy (NCBI): domain Eukaryota; kingdom Metazoa; phylum Chordata; class Mammalia; order Chiroptera; family Vespertilionidae; genus Cnephaeus; species Cnephaeus nilssonii. The sequence goes on along the minus strand of NC_137095.1, from coordinate 7,113,101 downwards.
CAGAAAAATCATCCACGAAAGGAAGAGTCAGTCGAGGCAAAGTTCATTGTTGTCTTATTTCAAGAAATTCCCACAGCCACCTCAGCCTTCAGCCACCACCACCCTGATCAGTCAGCAGCTATTAACATTGAAGCAAGACTCTCCACCGGCAAAAAGATTACGACTCCCTGAAGACTCAGATGACATTTAGCATTTTTTAGCAATAATGTACTTTTTAATTAAGGCATGTACATTGTTTTGCCTACAGTGACAGAACCTGAGAAAAGCAAAACCTGGACTCCTAGTTCTGTGAGCCTTTCCTCCTTTGCCAGCAAGGAGTTGGAGAGAGAACCAGAGCATGTAAGTGACACCTTTGCATTGTTCAAAATTCCAGACAATTAAAAACTCACAACTTTAGAGGCAGTTTTTTTCTGGGCTGTGAACAGTGATCTTTGTGAACAGTGCCCCTCTTACAAATTCAGGAATTTGGTTGAGTAGTTCCTTTAACTGTAATGCAGAATATACATTTTAGAACCTACCATGGCTCCCAGTTCAGATTTTTAAAAAAAAAATGATTATTAGGCCGAAACCGGTTTGGCTCAGTGGATAGAGCGTCGGTCTGCGGACTGGAGGGTCCCAGGTTCGATTCCGGTAGAGGGCATGTACCTTGGTTGCGGGCGCGTCCCCGGTGGGGGGTGTGCAAGAGGCAGCTGATCGATGTTTCTAACTCTCTATCCCTCTCTCTTCCTCTCTATAAAAAATCAATAAAATATATTTAAAAAAATTTGATTATTAGGAAATCCCTTCTGCAGTGCCTGAGAGGAAGGGAGAGAGAGAGATAGAAACATCAATGAGAGAGACTCCTTGATCTGCTGCCTCCTGCATGCCCCCCACTAGGGACCGTGCCTGCAACCTGGGAATGTGCTCTTGACTGGAATCAAACCTTGGATCCTTCAGTCCACAGGCCGGCACTCTATCCACTGAGCCAAACCGACTAGGACCAGATTATTTTTTAAAACGTGCCTAGAGACTAAAAAAAAATGTAAGAACCTAGATTTTCAATTTACATCCAAGAGGTGGCTCCATAATGCAAAAGCAGCCACATAATTTGAAGTAACTGAACTGCACTATTAGGAAATCCTTTCTGCAGTGCCTGATACCAGTAATCCTTTTTATCTCATCCTCTCAGAGGTACTCCTGAGGCTTAGTCCCTCATTGAGTTTAGCTCAGGCCAGAGTGTGGTGGTAACCCAGGCCAACTGTGTGTTCAGAAGTTCAGGGTCACTGCCATAGTGGAGTCGGCATGGTCCCGAATGCCTCCCTTAACCCTACAGCTTTCAGAAATCCCTTTCAGTTGCCATTTTTGAAAATGGAATTGGGCTGGACAATTGACAGAAACTAATTTCTTAAATCAGATGCCAAATTTATTAGCTTGATTCCAGAACACATCTGCCAATTAGACTGCATACTGGCATCCTTTAGTGAGTACATTCTGTCCTTTTGGGAAATTTCATAGGAAGCCAGTTATCTGGAGTCTACTTAGAGATCTTGGGATCAGAGCCAAGGAAATTATGGGCCTGGGTCAGGGAGCTATGACCATCCGGAGCTCCCCTTTCTGCCGAGGGATAGGCCCATTATATAGAACCCCTCTCCTGGGACAATGCTGGGCCCTGATGATTTATGGCATAGGAACTCCCTTTTTCTAGGCTCTAGGAGACCACCTACTTCTGTCCACATAGGCTTTGTCTAGACCACCCTTAAAATTCAGTTGGTAAGATTTTTATCAGCATTTTATAATCCTACTAGAGGCCTGGTGCAAGGATTCGTGCACCGATGGGGTCCCTTGGTCAAAACCGGCTCTCTGACGTCGCCCAAGGGGTCTTGGATTGCGAGAGGGTGCAGGCCAGGCTGAGGGACCCCACAGGTACACGAATCTGTGCACCAGGTCTCCGACATCCCCCGATGGGTCCATGTTGCAGGTGAAGCAAATTCAGGGCCGACCGTGCCCCAGTAACAACCTAACCCACGGCCAATTCTGCGATAAATTGGGCTTCCTCCTCCCTCCTCTCTGGGCCTGGGGTGCGGGTGAAGCAGATTCAGGGCCAACAATGCCCCAGCAGCAACCTAACCCAGTGGTCAGCAAACTCATTATTCAACAGAACCAAATATCAACAGTACAATGGTTGAAATTTCTTTTGAGAACCAAATTTTTTAAACTTAAACTTCTTCTAATGCCACTTCTTCAAAATAGACTCGCCCAGGCCATGGTATTTTGTGGAAGAGCCACACTCAAGGGGTCAAAGAGCCGCATGTGGCTCGTGAGCCAGTTTGCCGACCACGGACCTAACCCATGGCCAATTCCATGAGGAATCAGGTGCCCTCCTCTACTGGTTGGAGCGTCTGCCCCCTGGTGGTCATTGCGTGTCATAGCTACCGGGTAAACGGTCGGACGGTCACTTAGGCTTTTATATATATAGGTTAGAGGCCTGGTGCAAAATGCACCGGTGGGGTCCCTCCGCCTGGCCTGCAAGGATTGGGCTGAAACTGGCAGTCCAACATCCCCCAAGGGATGTAGTAATGTGTGAAGCGGAAGGCGGCCAGGGAGGAGCCCAAGCCTGGGGTCGGGCGCCGCGTTGCTCCCGCTCATCCCAGTCCTGCTGCGCCTGCTGCCGCTGCCGCTCAGTAGGCTCGCTCCTGCCTTGCTGCAGTCTCTGTGCGCCCGTCCCAGGGCGATAACGGCACGCCCATGACCAATAAGCGGCTGTGGGCTCACGCCCAGTCAGTCCTGATTCCAGTCCCAGTCCTGGTCCAGATGGGGGAGGGGCATGCAGGGGGAGTGTCCATGGGTGAGACTCGCACCACTAAGCTCAGCTGTGCTTGCCAGATCAGTCAGTTGAGCGGCGCTCCCACTGTGGGAGTGCACTGACCACCAGGGGGCAGCTCCTGCGTTGAGCATCTGTCCCCTAGTAATCGTGTGCATCATAGCTACCAGTCAAACGGTTAGACGGACACTTAGCATATTAGGCTTTTATATATGTAGACTAGAGGCCCGGTGCATGAAATTCATGCACGGTTAGGGTCCCTAGGCCTGGCCCACGATCAGGGCTGATGGAGCCTTCCTTCGGCTGCCAGCCGGGGCCTTCCTTCATTCCATGCTGCCCCCTGGTGGTCAGCTCATGTCATTGCGAGTGATCAAACTCCCAGTCGGTTGAACTCCCAAGGGGGCACTTTGCATATTGGGTTTTTATATATATAGATTTGTTGCCCAGGATAGGAAACCCTATGATAGCTAACAAAGTACAATAGTTCTACAATAATAATGATGATGATGATGTTGAAAATTGCAAGTGCCTGCTTTGTGAAAGCCGGAGTTATAAACATTGTATAAATAGTAATTCATTTTAGTGGATAGTATTACTGAACACTGGGCACTTGGCTTCCTTTCCCTAATCTCCCCGACCCTGGTGACACTAATGGAAGGTAGGCCATGTCTGTCTACACTAATAAAAGAAAGATGCAAATTGACCATACCTTCGTGACGCCCACAGCCAATCAGGAGTGAGTATGCAAATTAATCCTACTAAGATGGCGGGTTAATTTGCATACGCAGGTGCCGAGTGGGTGGAGTGATGACGCAGGCGTTCCACACCGCCCCAGCTGCTCTGGGCCTCTGGACAGCGTGGGAAGGCGGAAAGTGGCTCCAGGCCAGAGCAAAGGTAGAAAGGCGGTTCTGGGCTGGAGCGAAGGCGGTGCCGGCAGCCAGGGGAAGGAAGGCCCATTCTTGCACAAATCTTCATGCATCGGGCCTCTAGTAAAGAAGTAATTTACTTTGATGATGGTGGATAAAGTTCTGAACCATGAGCTGCCCTTATCAAAGAATGGTAGTGGTAACCCAACAAAAAATGGTACCTCTATTTACCTATTCTCTTTTGCCATCTTAATGTGCAATAATAAAGAGTTTTTTCATTTTATTAGATGAAGAAGTTGAGAGACAGGCTAGGCAGCCATCTTAGTCTTATCCTCTCCCCTCAACCCCACCCCCACTCCCAACCTCTCCTATAATAATTAATACAGGACAAATGGGTTTTTCAGATTTAAGTCTTTTCATTTTTTGCTTGTAAGATAGTCACTTTTTCTCTTCCCTTCAGAATGTTGCCATTTTATTTAACGTGTTCCCCAAGCCTCCTTTTCTCAGCTCAGATCTTGTACTGGAGCAGAGTAAAAGCTTGCCTAAAGCCATGCTACATGACCAGTAAGAGGCAGTGGCTTAAGAAAGGGGTTCCCCTAAATCAGCTGCCAAGAGCACGAAGGCCAGTCCTGCTGGCCAGCACCCACCACCCCAGGCCTTGGAAAGCTACATTTCCAAAACTGCACACTCCCATTCCACCACAACAAAGCTTTCTTGGAGCACACAGCACAGCACCCTCTTCCCCAGTCCCTAGAAAAACAGCACTACCAGGCCGGCAGCTCCTTCCCTAATGTGCCTCCCGCAACCCTGGGCCAGGGTGCCTCAGACCCCTGGTCCCCTCTGGGTACCGAGTGCTCTGGTTTGGAAGCGGGAAGTCAGGCGAAGGGAGGCTGAACCCTGGGCAATTTTCAAAAGCCTGGGAGAGTCCAGACCAGGGGTCCTCAAACTACGGCCCGCGGGCCACATGCGGCCCGCCGAGGACATTTATCCGGCCCGCCGGGTGTTTTTGCCGCCGCTGCCTGTCCTGCTTAGCAGCCGACTTAGCAGTGTGCATAGGAATTTGTTCATAGTTTTTTTAAAACTATAGTCCGGCCCTCTAACCGTCTGAGGGACTGTGAACTGGCCCCCTGTTTAAGAAGTTCGAGGACCCCTGGTCCAGACAGCTGGTAAGCTGAACCTCGCCCACTCAGCACCCCAGTCCTGTAACCACAGGCAGGCCGGCCACTTGAAGGGGCTGCAAGAGTCAGTGCTCCCTGCATCCCGGCAGCTGGGAATGAAAGGCAACCCCCAGCCCTCTGGCAACGCTGTCCCTCCTGAGTTAGACATACACACCCTGGGATTTCTGTTTCCTGCATGGGGAGAGGGAGAAATGAGGATGGGAAGGGGGGACGGTGGGGGAGTAGGGTGTGGCGATTCGTGGAGGGAATGGGGTAAGGGCCGGTTAAAGTCACCTCTCTGCCCGGGACAGAGCCGGGTTTAGGGGCAGCGGGCCTGCCCATCGCTTTGTCGTCAGCATCCAGGTCACTGGCGTGCACGCTGTGTGCAAACACACCCCTTGAAATCCTCACAACCGGCCAAGAGGCCCTTAACAGCCCAACCCCTTGGCAGAAGAAATTTGTACGGAGGAACTCCGGTGCCAGGTGCTACAGTTTGCCTCTGAGGACCATTTTAAAAGCCAGAATAATAATGATCATTCAATAAAAGAATTTCTTCCAAGTCTTTGGGAAAATGAAATTCAGGTTTTTGACCAATCCGCTAACATTTATAGTCGCCTGTGGCGAAGTGGGGTGTGTGGGGGCTGGGGGAGAATTGGTGCTCAGGGTGGGGAGTGCAAGGAAGATGCAGAGGTGCACTGCCAGGAGGGGGCAGTCTTGGGACCTGGGTCCCTGATGCCATTTGCGGGGCCTGTGGATGCAGTTGCCATGACAACAGGCAGCGCCCAGGTGGGGTTCAAGCCCAATTCCCAGGGCACCGCTTCCCCAGCCCCTGTACCCAGCCCCCAGGCATACTCCCCTGCCTGTGGTGTCAGCCTCACCCCTTTTGGCGTCACTGCTTTGTTCTTTCCTTCCTCCTGGTCCCCAAACTACTGGGGCCGGCCAGTGGCAGCAGCTCTTGGGAATCGGGCGGCATGGCCATGGCTGGTGGTCCCCGGGCTTGGTGACGGCAGCTGGGGGGGTGGAGGTGTGGTGGCTGGACCGGCTGGTGCTCCCTGCTGCTGTCCCCTCCCCTCCGCCCCCCAGACTCAGGGCTTGGGAGGCTGCGGTGTATGTGCTGCCACCCCAACTCCAGCCAAGCTGCTGCCCACTGTGCTCCCCGCTTCAGCTCCTCCTATTGGGGGCCGATTGGGCCAGGCCGGTGGGGGGGAGTGGTGAGGGACTGGGGGTGGGGTGGGGGGTAATTGGGGCCTGGGTCAGGCTTGTTAGCTGCCGCAGTGCGCGTCATAGCCACCAGTCGTTCTGGTCGTTCCGCCGTAAAGGTTGCTGGGCTTCTCTATATATATAGTGTCTAGCCTTGTGCGCCAGATCCATCTCGTCTCCTTGCTGTTAGAGTTTGGGCAGGGGATACCCACACTTTGCAGCACCAGTTATAGTCTCTGGCCGTTTCTACATGAAACTCGTCTCACCCATGATGTGGTTTTACTATTGCAGTGACTTTCTACCTGTCTTAGAGCCGTGGGTCTCCCCGGTGACGCCTTGGGTGTTAGCACTGTGGGGAGTAAGGAAGCGAGTCGAGTCAATAGACCTCCAAGCCTTTTGTCCTCTTCTAGAGCTTTGCTGCCTGTACTGTAGCTGGTAGCCACATGTGGCTGTTTAACACTTGAAATGTGGCTAATCGGGTTTAAAAATAAATGTATCATAAAAATAAAAGCCATGTTGGAAACAACACAGCAAAGATGCTGAACATGGCATGTGATGTAGAGGGCAGGACAGAGAAAGGTGAGCAAAGAAAGGACAATGACCGGAACAGAAGTCAAAGAAATATCAGCACATCACGGAGTCCTTAGGAACCAAAGAAATGGAACAGACAAAAATGTAAAGATACAATTAAGAAAATGCTGAAGAAATAAGAAATGTACAGAATGAAAGGCACAGCGTCCCAGGTGAAACTCTGACAAAGAATGATCAACAATGAGACACAACTTAGTCAAGTTCTCTGATCCTATACAAGAAAAGGCTAATATGCAAATCGACCGAACAGCAGAACGACCGTCACTATGGTGCACACTGACCACCAGGGGACAGACGCTCAATGCAGGAGCTGCCCCCTGGTGGTCAGTGCACTCCCAAAGGGGGAGCGCCGCTCAGCCGGAAGCTGGGCTGATGGCTGGTGAGCGCAGCGGCGGTGGTGAGAGCCTCTCCCGCCTCTGCAAGCAGCGCTAAGCAGTCAGTTGGACGTCCCCTGAGGGCTCCTGGACTGCAAAAGGGCACAGGCTGGGCTGAGGGGCCTCCCCTCCCCCTGCTTTGAGTGCACGAATGTCGTGCACTGGGCCTCGAGTTAAAAAATAAAAGCATGTGACCACCTAGACAAAAAGTTGAAGTCCTAGGGAAGGAGAGGAGAGAAATGCATACTTATGTGTTCCCAATAGGACTAAATTGCTACAGTATTTTATAAAATGAGGCAGCATTTATTAAAATTAAAAATATCAGTCCTTTTAACCCAACAATTTTACTTCTGAGACTACCCCACAGAACACAAAAAAGCACCAAAGGATATATGGACAAAAGCAATGTAGCATTGTTAGTAGGGGCAAAAAAACTGGAAACCACCTGTCTACCTATAGGAGAATAATTACATTGTCAGTGGTAAATACATACTGTAGAATGTTACATTATTAAAATTAAAGCACTAGTTTTTAACCTATAATTACTGACCTGTTTGTTATATTCTGTTGTGTAAACAAAGAATGATACTTGTATGTGTATTTGTATGTATTTTTATATGTAATCTCACTTTAGTAAAAAAAGGAAAATGTTTATGTATATCAAATTTAGATATAAAGTCAAACCTCAGTTCTCGAATGTCCCTATCTTGAACAATTTGCTTCTCAGCCCTTTCATGCTGATTAACTGTATGATCAGTCAGGCGACAAAGGAGTGACAGTGTGAGTCAGTTTACCGTCAAACCTCATTTTATGTCCTTTTTGTTTATAAAGTGTTTATAGATTAATCAGTACATTAGACATGTACTGTATATGAGAAAGGTTAAAACAGGGAAACATTTGGGGGTCTGGACTGGATTAATTCAATTTACATTATTTCTAATGGGAAAAAAGGATTCGGTTTTTGAACAGTCGAGAACCGAGGTTCTGTATCTTGTGGGCATGGAGAGAGACACATACACAGCAGACCCTAATCACTGGTTGGGTGCAGATTATTCCTGTTTGTATTTCACTTTATAATATTTATATACACACAAAACCCATATAGAGGAGGAACTTTTAAAGTGAGAAAAAACACCCAGGAAAGAAAAGATTTGGCCTTTAGCAATTAGAGCAGCTTTACTTCCTTCAGGCAAAGACACGGAGCTCCTTTCGGGAGTTAAGAGGCACTGGCCTTGGAAAAAACCACCATGAGATCATCTGTCCTGCCCTGGAGCTGGCGAAGTCACTGGAACCCAGAGAACCTCTAACTGGTGAGTAACACATTGGGGCTCCCTCTGCCCCTTAGGGACAGGGACAAACACACCCACTGAATTAGCCCAGAGATACCCCACGCTACTCCTGAAGCACAAAGTGAGCATTGGGCATCGATTGGGGGCTCCACTTAGAGGTTCTTTATGTAAGTGCTTGCACGTCATCCTGCAAGGGGGCAGTCAAGTCACGTTACTTTTGTTTGTTTTAAATATATCTTTATTGATTGCAGAGAGGAAGGGAGAGAGATAGTTAGAAACATGGATGAGAAACATCGATCAGCTGCCTCCTGCACACCCCCTACTGGGGATGTGCCCGCAACCAACATGCCCTTGACCGGAATTGAACCTGAGACCCTTCAGTCCGCAGGCTGACGCTCTATCCTCTGAGCCAAACCGGCCAGGGCCAAGTCACGCTACTTTTGATGGGAGATTTGTTAACCTGCTCCTCCCATACCATCCGGTAAATGTTAAATCTGAGGGGTATTAGCCACAGCTCATCTCCACTTTTGCAATCTGACAGCATCTGTAGCTCCTCATTCATATGCTAATTAAGATTTTAATTCATGTAAGGAAAACAACTCTAAGTCTGCCTACATCATCTGTCAGTTATTCTACATCCTTTATATGAACACTACGCTTTACATTTTACCAAATATTTTCCTCTCATTGATTCAACAAATGTTTATGCAGCATCAGTTATGTGCCACTGGTTTAATGATCACCAAGTTCTAGTTTCTATTATGAAGCTCTTGTGTTTGGTCATTTATTTTTATGATAACTGAGAGTGGCAGGGAAGGTGTTATCCCCATTTTTACAGGTGAACAAGAAAGCTCAGAGTTTAAGTGATTTTCTCAAGGTCCCATACCTTGAAAGGACAGGACTAGAAGCCAGAACTTTTTTTTTTTCTTCTTTATATATTTTATTGATTTTTTACAGAGAGGAAGGGAGAGGGATAGAGTTAGAAACATCGATGAGAGAGAAACATCAATCAGCTGCCTCCTGCACACCCCCTAATGGGGATGTGCCTGCAACCAAGGTACATGCCCTTGACCAGAATCGAACCTGGGACCCTTCAGTCATCAGGCTGACGCTCTATCCACCGAGCCAAATCAGCTAGGGCAAAGCCAGAACTTATGCTTAATGCTGTATGTTGCTACAACACTCTATTTGAGATTAATTCCATTTGACACTTTTAATTCTCTTAAGTTATCACTACTTTTTAAAATATATATATATTATTGATTTTTACAGAGAGGATGGGAGAGGAATAGAGAAATAGAAACATGGATGAGAGAGAAACATTGATCAGCTGCCACCTGCACACCCCGCACTGGGGATGTGCCCGCAACCAAGGTACATGCCCCTGACCGGAATCGAACCTGGGACCCTTGAGTTCGCAGGCCTATGCTCTATCCACTGAGCCAAACCAGCTAGGGCATCATTACTTTTTTTGATGTTATTTTGTATCTATGCAGGAAGCAGAAACCATGTCTTTTATTTCTTCCTGGGTTTGAGCACATAGTGGGCAGTCTGACAGTGACTGCTGTTGATAAAAGAAAAAGAAAAAAACAGCCAGCACATAACGTCAATAACTCATGCAGAATGCAGAAATAACTCAGCGGGAAGATTCTTACTGTATTTTCAAGCAGGGCTGGTAGTCAGGTCATATGTACCCTACTATATCAGTGTTAAAATACTTAAATATTGTTGGAAAATCACCTTTTTTCTGAACTGCCTGAGAGGCGCCCCTCCCTCCAGCCCTGCCGTGCACCCTTAGATCTCCCTAATTAGTGTCCAAAGCAGAAACAGCAGGCCTCCAGGACCCTGCTCTAACTGTGCTCAGCTCCTGTTCCAGTTGGGACTGCCTGGGCTGTATCCGCTGATAAATAGTTTGAATAACCCATCTGCTTCTAGAGAACATCCCGGGTGTAGTCATGCCATTGTTAACTCCGGCTAAATAGGTGTAGTCCAAGACCGTCCTTCATGGAACAGCACTGGCTGCTGCCTACCGATGTGCTGAGGGGCCAGAGGAAACGGCTTCTCTTTACTGACACTGAGTGTGGAGACTTGGCTCATTAGAGCCTTTCCCAAAAATGAGTGACCCGAGAGGATGGCTCTTCAGGAACCGGGGAGACGGGGAGACTTGGGCCGAGCATGGAGCAGTACCCGGACAGGTCAACCCCAAGGGCCTCGAGTGGAGTGCTTAGGGAGGAGGTGGATTTAGGACGTTGCCTTTTAATTCCTTGACCTATGATGAAACTTGTACTTTTAATATTATTTTTAAACCAAATAAATGTTTTCAGTGGACATGAAGGGCAGAGGAATAAAAAAAGACAAAAGCCCATCTTACCACATTAATGAGTAGGCTAACGGCCAAAACCGAGAGAGAAATGGATTAATATTCTAAGCATTTTATTTAAATAAAACCATGTAACGGCCATTACAGTTATTTGAAATATAATCATCACCCTGAAAGGATGTGACAGCATCACAGTGTTTAGAGAAGAGAATGCAGAAAGGTGCACATTTGAAAGTGATTATAACATTGTAAAATCAACCCACGTTTAGAACCATAAAAGTAAGTAAAGTAATGCAACCTTATTTACATGATTGAAGAGGAAGGGGAATATTGAGAGTTTTTGTCACACTTTTATATAATGTATGCATTTTTACCTACTACGTTTAGAGTTTGTATAAAATGATTGTGCCCTAATCCAACCCTAGATCATTAGATCAAGACACTAAAACTAAGAATGATTCCTTCCTCATTTTACAGGGTTTTTTTTAAAAAAATATTTCTTTTATTGATTTCAGAGAGGAAGGGAGAGGGAGAGATAGAAACATTAATGATGAAAGAGAATCATTGATCGGCTGCCCCCCAAACGCCTCCCACTGGGGAATCAAGCCCACAACCCGGGCATGTGCCCTTGGCCAGAATCGAACTTGGGACCCTTGAATCTGCAGGCTGATGCTCTATCCACTGAGCCAAACTGACTAGGGCTACAGTTTTATTCTTGATATTCCTCTAAAAAGACCAAGTCCTGGCAGGCGTTGCTCAATGATTAGAGACTGGCCTGCACACACAGGGTCGCTGGTTTGATTCCCAGTCAAGGGCACACACCTGGGTTGCAAGTCCCTCCTCCTTCCCTACCACTCTCTAGAATCAATGGAAAAAAATATCCGTACTCCTCAGATGAAGATTAAAAATAAAAAATAATAAAAAGAGACCAAAGCGATTATGGAGCTGACTCATACCTAAAGAGTAATTAGAAAGTACCATATCACATAACAAGAGCCAAAAAAGAAATATAACTACAAGTGCTTTACCTTCCAACTTCTGAAGTTAATGTACAATACATTACAACTAAGTATAGTTGTGCATTCACTAGTTGATTTTTACCAGCCTCTCAAAATTTTAGGACTGAGCACATCCAAGTACATGGATACCTCCTTATGTTACAAAGTAAAAGCAAGCATTTTCTATTTTAAAATTCCTATTTTATTTCTGTGTAAAACAAAGAACTCCTGGAGGTCAAACAAGGAAAAGATATACCAAGTTCAAGGTACTTTTAAGTCATGAAACGAAGAGTCTGAGGTAGAAGTCAAGCAATATAATCCACAACTTTTTTAGGGAAGTGTTTATTCCCAGCAACCATCACATCACTCCAGAAAGATCTTATTTTTTTAAAAAAATGTCTCAAGTTCCCAAAAAATTATTTTCTAAAGTCAGATGCAAAATGATGACCAACAGAAAATACACACAAATGTTTGTCTTGTTAACAAAGTAAACAGTTTTAGTAAAAGCTGCTGACATTTCTATCAGTAGTAACCATAGGGAGGCCGTTGGTTGTAGCCATAATTTCCATACTGGTGAGGGTGGTAAGGTTCTTGTCTGTGCTGCTGGTAATTGTTACCCCAGGGTCGTCCATGCCATTGATTGGATCGATTGTCACTTGGCCACCCCCGTCTGCTGTCCCTACCTCTAAACTGTCTGTTATCTTGCAACCTACAACAACAACAACAACAAAATTACACTTTACTTTTAAGAAAACACATGACAAATCTGTCCTGTTGCATTTGACTTCTCAATCGAATACTTAATTAACAAGAGAATAAAAAACATTTTTCTCTATAGTATGTTATAGCACCAGTTATTCAAAACATTCTTAAGATTTAAATCATTCTCCCAGTTACACTGGACATGTTTTGCAGAGAAACAGGCAGACTACAACCCGAAACCCCAAACAATAGGCTAGTTTTCAATCAAACTAAAAACTATTCAATTGTTTAAAAAACACAGTATGGTAATTTATTCCTTTTATCTATTTTGAATTATTAAGTAAAGTAACTTCCACTGTATAAACTTTCTAAAATAAAACCAGAAACATTACCTTTTTATGGAGTTGTACACAAAGTTTTGTATAAGACTCTAGGTTTCTAAAGTGTATTTGCAAATAAAATATTAGTCCACAGAAGGAATGTTTTTAAAAAAACATTAACACACATAGGCACACACAATTGAACACTAAGGAAAAAATACATGGGCTGATAAAATATTAAAGCAAATATTTACCAGTCACTTAATTAGTGCCAGGCACTACTGAGCATTGACCTATGAACCAGAAGGTCACGGTTCAATTCCAGGTCAGGGCATATGCCCAGGTTGCGGGCTCCATCCCTAGTGTGGGGCTTGCAGGAGGCAGCCGATCAATGATTTTCTTTCTATCACTGATATTTCTCTCTCCCTCCCTCTCTGCAATCAATAAAAGTATATATATAAAAAAACAAAACAAAAAACAACCACTGGTCCCTGTCCTCAGTGGTCTTCTGGACTAGCAGATTAAAGCTATTCTCTTCCAGATCAGCCACCTACAATTTATTCTTCTGAAGTGATACATACCAATTGCCTCTATTTCTTTGGCTCCCACCAGCTCTGCTATTCCAATCCTCGACAATTGGAGGGGTCGCTGGAGGGCGTTTCAGGTATTCCTGGTATTCTTTGTCGTCTTCTGTGAATCTACTGGCAAACATCTCTTCAAAATTTGGAACAGCTTCAGAAGTATCAGTCATTCTGAAATTCTGTACAGTTTTTAATATGTTTCCATTAGAATTTTTTTTAAAGTAACACTATGTTACCAGTGAAAAGCCAAGAAGTAAACAATTTCAGACAGGGTATTCTAGACATTCAATTGAGTACTTCTTGATTATTATAATACAGGTACTGTGCTAACCAGAATCATGGGATACAAAGATGAACAATATATCATGGACTCTGCCCCCAAAGGGCTCTTAGTCTAGTAGAAGAAACAGATCCGGTGTAAACATAAAGGGAGAAGTGAATATGAAGAGATGAAACTGGAAAAGTAGAGAGTGGTTAAATTGTGAAAAACGTCGTATTCCAGACAACTTGCACTTTCTCTGGCAAGCAATGGGGAATCATAGGTAGTTTAAGCAGGGAAGTCTCAAGAGCAAATTTACTATTTAGATCACTTTTCTAACAGGGTAGAGATAGACTAGCGAGATTAGACTAAGCGCAGATTGCTGCAATAATTTGACATCCTGAGGGCTTAATCTGAGGCAGGAACTCTGAGAGTAGTTTTATTTATTTATTTTATTTTTTAATATATTTTATTGATTTTTCACAGAGAGGAAGAGAGAGGGATAGAGAGCCAGAAACATCGATGAGAGAGAAACATCGATCAGCCGCCTCCTGCACACCCGCCACTGGGGATGCGCCCGCAACCAAGGCACATGCCCCTGACCGGAATCGAACCTGGGACCCTTGAGTCCGCAGGCCGACGCTCTATCGACTGAGCCAAACCGGTTAGGCCATCTCTCTCTTTTTTTTAATTTTTAAAAAATATATTTTATTGACTTTTTACAGAGAGGAAGGGAGAGGGAGAGAGAGTCAGAAACATCGATGAGAGAGAAACATCGATCAGCTGCCTCCTGCACACTCCCTACTGGGTATGTGCCCACAACCAAGGTACATGCCCTTGACCAGAATCGAACCTGGGACCTTTGAGTCCGCAGGCCGACACTCCATCCACTGAGCCAAACTGGCTAGGGCCAAAATCTCCCTCTTATCTGACATCCCCAAACTTATTTTTCATCCTGTATTTTAATTTATATGACAAAGTCATTGACAAAGAGATGTGGTATTGGAAAATGGCTGCTTCATTCGTCTTTTCTTTCCCCCAAATCCCTCAAAACATGCAAATATTTATAATACTACCTTCATCCCAACAAAATGAGAATGAAATTATTGCCTGGATGCAAGAAACACATAGATGTTTTACCTTTCAGGCTGCTGCTCTCTTAGTATGCCTTTTAAACACCAGACTTTCCATGTGTCTGGGATAGGCAAACTGCTGTCAAAATCTCAAATCCAAGGTGTGATTTAAAATAAATTCTGCTAATTAAAATTCATGTCCGAGTTTCTATAGGGATCACAGAAATCATCAGAAAGATGGCCCGTGCCGAAACCGGTTTGGCTCAGTGGATAGAGCGTCAGCCTGCGGACTGAAAGGTCCCAGGTTCGATTCCGGTCAAGGGCATGTACCTTGGTTGCGGGCACATCCCCAGTGGGGGTTGTGCAAGAGGCAGCTGATCGATGTTTCTCTATCATCGATGTTTCTAACTGTCTATCCCTCTCTCTTCCTCTCTGTAAAAAACCAATAAAATATATTTAAAAAAAAAAAAAAAAAAAGAAAGATGGCCCGTACCTAACCAGATGGGCAGTAAAAATCAGAAGGTAAGGCAAATGTGCTATTCTATCTTTATGTTCTCCCACAAGTAAATATATTTAACATTACTCATGAGAATGAAATTTAAATAGGACGTTATTTACCAATGTTACCGCAAGAAATTTAATTAAGATAAAAAATAAATATAATTTTAATTGATCCAAGCTTTACTTATCTCCGGGATTTGAGGCTGTACTGTTTAATGTTTAGGTTGTCTAGATCTGTGGGAGAGAAAACAAAACAAAACGTGACTCCCTCAAGAAAATCCTCAAAAGGGCCCTAGCCGGTGTGGCTCAGTGGATAGAGCGTCAGCCTGCGGACTGAAGGGTCCCAGATTCGATTCCGGTCAAGGGCATGTACCTTGGTTGCGGGCACATCCCCAGTGGGGGGTGTGCAGGAGGCGGCTGATTGATGTTTCTCTCTCATCAGTGTTTCTCACTCTCTATCCCTCTCCCTTCCTCTCTGTGAAAAAAATCAATAAAATATGTTTAAAAAAAAAAAAAGAAAGAAAACCCTCAAAAGGGGTGGGTGGTGCGTAGGGACCATAAGGGCTTCAGTTAATCCAGGGGTTGGATTAAAAGTGCTGTAAAGTCTTCCAACGCTAATTCGAGAGTGCGCGAAAGTGCCAGCGAAGCCCTGGCCGGTTTAGCTCAGTGGGTAGAGCGCTGGCCTGCGGACCAAAGGGTCCCGGGCTCAGTTCGATTCCGGTCAAGGGCGCGTACCTTGGCTGCAGGCTCTTCTCCGTCTTTCCCTCTCTCTTCCACTCTCTCTCTCTCAAAGCCAATGGGAAAATATCCTCCGGTGAGGATGAGCAAAACCAACCAAGTGCCATGATACAAAGGCGCGTCCTCTGGGCCTTCAAAGCCAATACGCTAGCTCCATCCTGAGTAACAACTTTACCGCCTAAGTTCTTGTCCGTTGAAATAAAAGGGCACTGCCTTTCAGATCTGTACCCCAACATTAGTTTATTTACCACCAATAAAACCACGCCGAGCTCTTCGGGCTGCAGGCGAATACCTGGGAAAGGACGCACCAGAATGGGGTTTCGCCGCCCCAGGAGGTGAGACAGGGGAAGCTAAGGACTGGAAACCACCGCGATTTTCACTCCCCCGCCAAGCCCATCAGAGCCGGTCTCCCAAGGGCGCACCTTGGACGTCCAGGCGCGGAGGCAACTACAGACCGAGAAGGGTAAGGGGCTTCCCATCTCGCGAAAGCGCCCGGACCTGGCACCGCAGACCGGGGCCACCTCGGCTCGACTGCCTCCCTCCTTCCCGGCGCCCAATCCCGCAACTCACCCGCCCCGCGCGATGTCTCCTCAGCTCGGGCTGAGCTCGGCGGGCGAAACGCGCAGGAAACCCACCTCCGGCCCCCCAACGCGTCAGTGCGGCTCCATACTCACCTTACCTCCCCGAGGTAACGGAGCCCCTCCGGTCAGACAGAATCCCACAGCCCCCTGACTTCCGCTTCCGGCGAGCTCCGCGCAGGCGCGCCTGCCAAGTCTCGCGATACGTGGGGGTTCGGCGTGTGGTGCTTTCCCAGTTGAACAGGCGGCGGTGCAAACCCCGGAGCGCGACTCTCTTGAGGTGATGGAGTCCGTGCGCTCGGCGCCTGCCTGGCGCCCGTGCAGGAAAAGACGTCGCCGGGTGTTCAGTCCCCTTGACTGGCAGCCGGTGGCGGGTAGGGACGAAGGTTTGGAACTCTGCAGAGCAAGGAGGGAAAGGCTGCTTCCGGCCGGACGCCAGGCGGAGCGGGTTACTTCAGGGACGCGGTGCCTTCACCTCCTGCCAGGTTGGGCCTCGGCCGTAAGAGTTCACAGTCCCTTTCGTACGTGTTTTTGCCCAAACACCCCCCCCCCCACCAGCCCCCCTCTCTTCAGCCTAATTCGTCAGTCCCCAGCAGCCTCCAAGGGGCCTGGCCAGGTTCTTCTCCAATGTTCTGCAGGTGTATGTATGCACGCTGAATAGCCCAAACATGATTTGGCCTCTTTTTAAAAAGAGATTATATATATATATATATATATATATATATATATATATATATATATATATTTCAGAGAGGAAGGGAGAAGGAGATAGAGATAGAAACATCCATGATGAGAGAGAATCGTTTATCGGCTGCCTCCTTAACACGCCCCACTGGGGATGGAGCCCGAAACCCAGACATGTGCCCTTGGTCAGAATGGAACCCGGGACCCTATAGTCTGCAGGACCCAGGCTCTATCCCAGTGGTCGGCAAACTGCGGCTCGCGAGCCACATGCGGCTCGCGAGCCACATGCGGGTCTTTGGCCCCTCGAGTGTGGCTCTTCCACAAAATACCACGGCCTGGGCGAAAACCCTATTTTGAAGAAGTGGCGTTAGAAGAAGTTCCAGCGTGAATACATTAATGTCAGTACCTGATGCCATTTATTTTCTTTCTTGTGCTGTAGCTCTGACATCCATCCACGTTACCCACTGCTTTCACCTAATCCCCTGACCAGTGGAAATGCATTACCTTTCTCAGTGAGGCCCTTCCGCCAGCCCACGCCCCTACCAGCCCATCTGCCTGCAGCTGCAGTGGTTTCATCAAGCATAGCTCTGATCCCTAATCACCGGCTTCCTGTTGTCTGTAATTAAAGGCCAAAGTTACTAACTTGGATGCAAAACTTTATTTCCTCCCGTTCCCCTTTCGTTCTTCTTTTGCCCGTAACACCGATACTTTGGGTATTTGTTCAGTTCTTACCACTTTCTAACTTAAAGCTGAAATTATTTATATACAAGTCTCCCCCTTCACCTCCCCTCCCCCCATTAGACGATAAACAGACCTCACTTGGATTCATTTCTGCATCCTGCAGCGTGTAACTTTGTGCTTTGTGTAAAGGAAGCACTCAGTAAATGTAGCAACATTAACCTAGCAACAGTGTACAGGATAGTACAGATGGGCAGATAGGATAGTCTATTTATTTATTTATTTATTTATTTATTTTATTGATTTTTACAGAGAGGAAGGAAGAGGGATAGAGTTAGAAACATCGATGCGATGAGAGAGACATCGATCAGCTGCCTCCTGCACACCCCCCGCTGGGGATGTGCCCTCAACCAAGGTACATGCCCTTGACTGGAATCAAACCCGGGACCCTTGAGTCCGCAGGCGGACACTCTACCCACTGAGCCAAACCAGTTAGGGCCAGTTAGGATAGTCTTGATGCTGGGTAGTAAAGGGGAGAGGGGAAAGACCAAGGTTACAATAATTGGATAGTATTATCCTTAGAGCAGACCATGGGAGAAAAGGATTAGGGGGAATCAGGGAAGACTTTCCATTCCTGAAAGCTGGGAAGTTGGGACTGAGGGTAAAGTTGGTTATAAAGCAAAAATGAGCTCAGAGCTCCAAAAGATTTGTAGAATTTGAGATGGTAGTGAACTATCCAAAAGAAAAATTCAGGGGGTTGTTAGAAATACAGAACTTGCCCTAGCTGGTTTGGCTCAGTGGATAGAGCATCAGCCTGCTGACTGAAGGGTCCCAGGTTCGATTCCGGTCAAGGGCATGTACCTTGGTTGCGGGCACATCCCCAGTGGGGAGTGTGCAGGAGGCAGCTGATCGATGTTTCTCTCTCATCAATGGTTCTAACTCTCTATCCTTCTTCCTTCCTCTCTGTAAAAAAATCAATAAAATATATTTAAAAAAAAAAAGAAAAAGAAATACAGAACTGGCCCAGCTGGTATGGCTCAGTGGTTGAACATCGACCTATGAACCACGAGGTCATGGTTCAATTCCTGGGTCAGGGCACATGCCCAGGTTGTGGGCTCGATCAGGAGGCAGCTGATCAATGATTCTCTCTCATCATTGATGTTTCTCTCTGTCCCTCCCCCTTCCTTTCTGAAATCAATAAAAATATATATTAAAAAAAGAAATATAGAACTGAAGCTGAAGAAAGGCTGTAAATGTATGAGTCATCCATGAGACAAAACGGTTGAAATCAGTGTATATGATCTTCCTTTCCCGCAGAAGAACTATTTATAGAGGAAAGCAGAAGGCCAAGGCCTACGCCTCAGGAGATTTTCATATTTAAGAGGCAGGAATAGGAAATGTAAACCTTGAAGAGAAGATTCGAATGAATATGTGGGGAGTAATGTAGCAATTGAAAAACTCAGGAAAATGCTTCCCAACCTAGTAGCCAGAGACAGGGTATCAGGAAAAAGGAGTTATTTGAAGGCCAGCTTGTGATGGCGTTATTTCTAGGTAATCGGGACTTACACAGAAAAGTGTATATTTCTCTCCTTTTAATTCATAAATGGCACTTGGAAGCTTGGCTTCTGGGAGTTTCTGTGAAAAATTCTAGGTATTCCAGCCAATTTTCAAATGAAACTATTTTTGCCCATGATGTTCTCTCATGTTATGATATGTTATCAGTTATTACATCTCATTTTCTGACATCATCGGGAGATAATCTGTTCCACGAATAGAAATGTTCCAGATAACTGACTCTTAGCCTTTAAATATCAAGAACGTTTTCATTGGAACCACTTTTTAAAAGTATTTATTTATGTTTTTGGAGAGAGAGAAAGGGAGAGGGAGACAAAAAGAGAAACATTGATGGATCGGCTGCCTCCTGCGTGCATTGAGTCCACAACCTGGGCATGTGCCCTGACTGGGAATTGAACCAACAACCTTTTGGTGCACGGGACAATGCTCAACCCACAGCCACACCAGCCAGGGCTGGAACCACTTTTGATGGACGTATACATAGAATGTAGTACTTTTATGCCCAAACCAGAGTATTTGGGCCATAATTTGATCTTTGCTTGGCAACTCAAGGTCATTGCTATCAACAGTTAGGATATTCTGCTGCATGGTAATGTCCTTGGGCCTGTTGATGCACATGGAGAAGATTGCCCGTTGTTAATTGACTTCGCTGTCTCTGTTACTAGTGTTACATCTCGGTGTTTTTTCTTCTCACCACTTCATCAATTAACTTAAATTTTATCCCTAATTTTAAGCCTCACTTGGACCCGGTGATCTGGAGGCAGAGTAGACCAGCAGAAGCCCTGGCGCATCCTGGCGTGGAGAGAGACCTGCTTTCAGAGACAGCGAGTGACCTTGGACAATAACCATTTTAAAGATGGTTAAACTGAGGCTCAGGAGGGCAGATCATTTATTCGAGGGCACAGCTGGTAAGTGGCAGCAGGATTTTTTTTCAAGTCTGTGATATTTCCAAAGGCCTTGCTTTTTCCTCAGTGAAACACTGTTTTTCTCTTTTTTATTTTCTACTCCCACAAATCTTTAGCCACGTTAGGCGACTTTACTGCTGCTGTACAGCCCAGGATCTCCAACTGCACGGTGGGTGTGGACCCCCGGAAGGCAGGGGCTCTGCCCCGGCAGCGTCTCCACCAGGAAGTGAACTCCACAAGGTACCTGTCTCCTCACATTGCTCATCTCTGAAAAATCCTCTTGAAGGTACATCTCATCGGTAGGACCCAGGTCACAGGGCTGATCCCTAGCTCCTGATAGAGTTCTTATATCTTACATAAATGTTTAGTCTCCGAGAAAATATTTCAGGTTATATGAGGCATTGGTTTAATGAATCCTGGCCCGAGGATATTTTTTCCCCCCATTGATTTTTAGGGAGAATGGAAGAGAGAGGGAAAGACAGAGAAACATCGATGTGAGAGAGACATTGATTGGTTGCCTCCTGCGTGAGCCTCTACCAGGGCCCGGGCCGGGGAGGAGCCTGCATCCAAGGTACATGCCCTTGACTGGAATCGAACCTGGGACCCTTTGGTCAGCAGGCTAACGCTCTATTCACTGAGCCAAACGGGCTAGGGCTCTGAGGCATTGGTTTGGATTCACATCTGTACTCCTGTGGCTCTCGTTACATGGAATTGTTTTGAACAGATTCTACAAGATTTTAATCCAGTTCACCAGCTCAGTGTCATCCTCCCACATAAGGAGTTCTTTGTGTCAGGGACTTTTTTCCAGAGAGAGCAGGAAGCAAGCCAGTGCGAGTTACTAGTTTCTTTGCTGCCTGAGTATTGGGGAAGAGAAAGCTGTGAATTGGGCTTAAAGAGTCTTTTCCTGTTTTAAAATCTGTGATTGTGGTCTGAAGGTATTTCCCCCTCCTTTTTCCTAATGTTTGTTACATAAATAATGGCACAAACTATGTTTTCTAAGGAGAAGTGATTTGGATTTGAGTTACACAATATCTGCAGATTTCTATTGCATTTGACGGGGCCCACCCAAAGCAAATAATGGTACTAATATTTATGTCCTTCCTTCACTTTTTGTGGCCGATTTGTCTGCTCCATGGGCTGGCTGTAGTAATCTACTTCAGTACCTTTATCCTACCCACCTCTTTATCAAATATGTGACAGTCAGAAGGAACCTTGGACATGGACAGAGAGGCCAAGAGACTTGTCCAGAATTTACTCTCAACCACTCCTTCCCCCATACTGCCATCATATCTCCTTCCCGGTAATTTTCCAGAATCTTTTTCACTGAAGCGATCATCACAGTTTGCGTGTTAAAAAGCATTCTCTAAGCACTCAAGTGGCATGACTGAGTCAGAATCCTGAGCTGAGAGTGAGCTTCTGCTTGTTGTCCCCATTCTAGAGGGAAAAGTCTTCTGGGTCTCAGTCCAGGGTCTTGGCGAGTTTATTGTGACAGGCGGCCTGTTCTACATGTGTGTAAAGTGTAAAGTCAGCCTTGGCTAGTAATCTTTATTTTTATTATCTACTTATTTATTTAAAAAAGAGTAATTCTTTTTTTTTTTTTTTTTTTTTTTTTTTTACAGAGAGGAAGAGAGAGGGATAGAGAGTTAGAAACATCGATGAGAGAGAAACATCGATCAGCTGCCTCCTGCACACCCCCTACTGGGGATGTGCCCGCAACCAAGGTACATGCCCTTGACCGGAATCGAACCTGGGACCTTTCAGTCCGCAGGCCGACGCTCTATCCACTGAGCCAAACCGGTTTTGGCAAAAAAAAAAGAGTAATTCTTTATTGTTGGAAGTGTTACATATGTCCCTTTTGCCTAGTAGACTTTTAAAGGAAAGGTACAAAAAGCCCCGTTTAGAAAAAGATATTCAAGCGATGCAAGGTATCTTCGACATAAGTGAGTGTAACAGGGAATAAAAAGAGCACAGGCAAGGAGTCAGGACACTGGACTTAGTCCCTGTGGGCTGTTGTTGGACGAGATCATTGAGAGGATGTGACCAGCGGTTGACCCGCAAGCTGGACCCTCGCAGTCTGAGGCTCCTCATCTCTTCCCCTGTCCTGGGAGCATATGTTCTGACCACCGTCCCCACAGCCAGAGCCATTTTCAAGGACACATCTGTGAGAGAGTGAGCTGTTGTTGAGACCATTCTTCCGGAACCCAGTTAAGGCCTCTGTATAAACTTGGAAGATTCGGGGGGGTGGTGCAGAGATCTACTCACCTTGCAGTTGCCCATGACAAGCCTCCTATGTAAGTTACCTTGCTTACTAAAACCACCCCTGCCCTAGCCGGTTTGGCTCAGTGGATAGAGTGTCCGTTGCAGACTGAAGGGTCCCGGGTTCGATTCCGGTCAGGGGCACATGCTCAAGTTGTGGGCTCGATCCCCAGTGTGGGGCGTGCAGGAGGCAGCCGATCAATGTTTCTCTCTCATCATTGATGTTTCTATCTCTCCCCCTCCCTTCCTCTCTGAAATCAATAAAAATATATTAAAAAAACACACACACAAAAAAAACACCGCAATATGGTATGGTCTGCCTCTTTTTTCATCTTTCCTTCCCCTCACTGTGCGGGAGCCAATTTGCAAGCAAACAGTTATGCAAGTCACCATCCACCCCTCTGGGCCTTCTTTTTTCACTTAGTTTCCTATTTCACAGATAAAATTGAGGCTTTGGCATCAATTCCCTTGGTTTCCCAATCCCATCCCTACAGTCTGACCTCTTTCTGACCCCTTTCACCTTTTGTCTTTGAATTTGCTGCTGTGTGTCTTTGGCCTGTGCGCTCACTATTCTTCTGGGCATCAGTCCTGCAGTTATTCCTTCTCCTCTTCTCTGTTTTCAACTCTCCCTCTTTACTGGCTCCTCCCACCCCCACCCCCACCCCCACCATGTAAGTTTGCTCAAGTTTCTCCAGTTTCAAAACAAAACCGATACCCTGCGCTCAATCCCGTGTCCTCCTCCAAATATCTCGGATCTCCTTTCTCCGCATGGGGAGTCTCTTACAAAGAGCACTCTACACCTGCAGTACCACGGGGTCCCCTCCCCCTTCCTGTCCAGTGCAGCCTTGCTCTTGCCCCCAGACAGGCCACTGAAACCACTGTGGCAAAGTTCACTAGGGCGGAGTTGAACTAGGGCCAAATTCAAGGATGGTTTGTCTCAAAGCTTCAGTTTATTTAATACTAGAGGCCCAGTGCACGAAACTCGTGCACGGGGGGTGGTATCCCTCAGGCCAGCCTGCACCCTCTCCAATCTGGGAACCCTCGAGGGATGTCTGACTGCCCGTTTAGGCCCAATCCCTAAACAGGCAGTCGTACATCCCTCTCACAATCCAGGACTGCTGGCTCCCAACTGCTCGCCTGCCTGCCTTCCTGATTGCCCCTAACTGCTTCTGCCTGCCAGCCTGATTGATGCCTAACTGCTCCCCTGCCAGCATGTTTGCCCCTAACTGCCCTCCCCTTTAAGCCTGGTCACCCCTAACTGCCCTCCCCTTTAAGCCTGGTCCCTCCCAACTGCTCTCCCCTGCAGGCCTGGGTCCCACCCAACTTCCCTTCCCTGCAGGCCCGGTCACCCCCAACTTCCCTCCTCTGCTGGCCTGGTCACCCCTAACTGCCTCCCCTGCAGGCTTGTTGCCCTCAACTGCCCTCCCTTGCAGGCCTGGTCCTTCCCAACTGCCCTCCCCTGCTGGCCATCTTGTGGTGGCTATCTTGTGTCCACAAGGGGGCAGGATCTTTGACCACATGGGGGCAGCCATCTTGTGTGTTGGAGTGATGGTCAATCTGCATATTACTCTTATTAGATAGGATCTTCAGTTTATTTAATTCATGATTCTCCTCTGCCCTGGATTACTATTTCTTCTCTCTCTCTCTTTCTCTCTCTCTCTCTCTCTCTCTCTCTCCAACTCCTCATTCCCTTGCTTGTTCCTAAACTTTGGTGTCCCCATGGCCCCATCTACACTCTCCTTATGTTACCTATATAGACTCAGTCTCTTTTATGGCTTCCAGCTCTGTGCTGATGACTCCAGCCATCCATGATATCTGAGCTCCATACTCTTAAGTATTCCTGTCTCCTAGAAATGTCTATGCCTCTGTCCGACAGGCCTCTCTAGCACCTTTCTTCCTGAACCTGTTCATCACCCATCTCTATCTACATTTTCGAAGAATGCTTCCTTCTCGTTACCCACCCCAGAAACCTGGCAGCCATCTGGGACTCGGTCCTCTCTCTCATCCCACACACCCAGTCCCTCCCCAGGTCCTGTGGACTTCAGCTCCTGACCATTCCTTCTGAGTCCACGCCTCTCATTTCCTTCCACCACTCTTAGTTCTGACTCTTATCTCTTCTCCTGTAGACCATGGGCTCCAACTGGTCCCTGTAGCCAGCTTTGCTCCCCTGCACACCCTCTCTGTCCTGCTAGTTGAGTGTTTTTATTTAATTGTTATAAGCCCTAGCTGGTTTGGCTCAGTGGATAGAGCGTCAAGGGCACATGCCTGGGTTGTGGGCTCGATCCCCAGTGGGGGGCATGCAGGAGGCAGCCAGTCAATGATTCTCTCTCATCATTGATGTTTCTATCTTTCCTTCTCTCTTCCTCTCTGAAATCAATAAAGAAATATATTTTAAAAAAATAAATAAAACACAAACTTGATGACATTTATCCCTTGATCTATCCACCTTCCTAATTACTTCTAGGATACACTCTAAACTCCTCAGTATAGAATCACAGCCTGCCAAGATTCAGTTCTGTCCTATCTGTTCAGACTCATCTCCTGCCACTCCCTCTAACGAAATGCACAGCCACATCCCAGTGTGTCAGGCTCCTGGGAGAGTCCCTGTTGTGCTGTGCACATGCTGTTCCTTCTGCTTGCAGGGTCCTCCCCACTCGGGGCCACTTGGTGAATCTTCGCCTATCGCGTCATCTTCAGGCGGCCTTCCATAATGCACCCCCCTCTTTGTCCCCACCTCCAATTAGAACGGAATAGGTTTTCCTTTTGTTTTTATTTATTTATTTTTCATCCTCACCCGGTGATATTTTTCCATTGATTTTTAGAGAGAGTGGAAGAGAGAGAGAAACATCGATGTGAGAGAAACACATTGATTGGTTGCCTCCTCCACGTGCCCTGGCCAGGGCCCGGACCGGGGAGGAGCCTGCAGACACGGTATGTGCCCTTGAACGGAATTGAACCCAGGACCCTTCAGTCCACAGGCTGACGCTCTATCCACTGAGCCAAACTGGCTAGGGTTGAATATTTTTTCCTTTATATCCCCCCCCCTCTTTTTCCCCTTTATATCTTTAACATATATAGTCACATGTTCATGGCAATGTATTGTAATTTGTTTACATCCAGCTAAATGATAAACTCCTTAAGAATAAGGCTGTGTCTTTTACCTCTTTGGCAGTTAGCCTTGAGTCTGGCAACGTGATGCATAGCTGGCGTTCAGTAAATGGTTATTGATCTGCCTCCTACCTTCCTCTCCAGTTTTGTATTTGACTAATCTTTTCCCACTCAGTAAACACTCAACCATGTACACGCAGCTCCCCTCCTGTGCACAGCGTCTGTGTTCCCTGGACACCCCTTTATCACGGCGCCACTTGATTGAATCTGTCTGTTTTCATGTTCATCGTCCCGGCTGGGATGTCAGTGCCAGGAATCCAGGGACCGTGTGTGATGTCCTTGCCTCTTCATATGTTCCTGGGGCTAACACGCCCCAGGCAGCGCCGCAGCGTCTGTGAACATATGAATGAAGGACTCAGACTTGCTGATGTCCCTGTCTTCCAGCTCCAAAACCGTATGCTTTGAGGTTCCAGGAATTGTGACGTAACCTAGACGTTTTCTCTCAGTAGATGATCAGAGCAGTTGAAACACCGACTCACACAGTTGGCAGCGATAAAGGTAAACATTTAAGAAAGTGAGTCAGAGGAGGGTGAATCCTCCAGTGGGATCGGACTCGTTGGCAGTGAGTGTATCCAAGTTATCTCGGGCACCCCCTCTGCACCCGACGGCGGCTCCCATATGTTCCCTGCGGTGGCACATGCGCCCTGAGAGCTTCTCAGAAAGGTGTCTGACAGCCCCCTATGACTAAACTGGCTAGAAATGAGCTGAAAACACACTACTTCTCTGCAGCGAAAATTACTGTTTTTCCCATTAGCCTTTCACTTTCATTTGCTCATTTTTTTTGTCTTGTCAACTAAACACAGAATGTAGTCATTTATATTTTATTTCTGTTCACACAGAATTCGAGAGAAAACCCTAATCTACACACTCTATTAGGATTTGTGACCTTTCTTATTTTTTCACTCCACAAGTATTTATCAATATCCAGTATATTCCTAGGCTTAATGTTGGTGGAGTAAAGAGAATTAAAAACAAATAAACAAGGAACACAGATTTTAAAATCTACTTGGAAGAGTCAAGCAGAAGATAGTGATGATGTAGCATGTGCATTACGTAAAACTAGAGACCCGGTGCATGAAATTCGTGCATGGGAGGGGGGTGTCCCTCAGCCCGGCCTGCACCCTCTCCAATCTGGGACCCCTCAAGGGATGTCATCCTAATCCGGCAGTTGGACATCCCTCTCGCAATCTGGGACCGCTGGCTCCTAACTGCTCGCCTGCCTGCCAGCCTGATCCCCCTAACTGCTCTCCCCTGCCAGCCCGATCTCCCTAACTGCTCTCCCCTGTCGGCCTGATCCCCCTAACTGCTCTCCCCTGCCAGCCTGATCACCCCTAACTGCCTCTGCCTTGGCCCCGCCACCATGGCTTTGTCTGGAAGGACGTCCAGTCTAATTAACATATTACCCTTTTATTAGTGTAGATAGTGCATGGTAATCAATGGAGTGTGGGAAAAGGTAATTCCAGCCTAACTACAGAGACTTCAGAGTGAGGAGGAAAACCAGAGCCAAGTGCATTAACCAGGAGAAAATTACCGAAGGTGGTGAATCTCAACAGGCGGGCACACACACCCACACTCACACCCCCACCCCCACCCCCACTCACACCTATACCCCACACCCCCACACCCCTCCCCCCCAAGCCCCCCCACTCCCACACACCCCCACAAACACCCCCCCCACACACACCTCCACCCCCCCACTCACCCCCCCCCACACACATACACTCCCCACACACCCCCCACACAAACACACACCTCCACACCCCAGCCCCACACCCCCAGCCCCTCCCCCCCACACCCACACCCACACAAACACACACACACACACCACACACACACCTCCACACCCCCACTCCCCACACCCCCCACACCCTCCCCACACACACACCCCCCATGCACTTTCCCACACCCCCCTCCCATCCACACACACCCACACACACACATACACACACACACCCTACACCCCTTCCCCCCACACCCACACCCACACACACACAAACACACACCCCCCATACACCCACACCCACACACACCTCCACCCCCCCCACACCCCCACACACACCCCCATACACCCTCCCACACCCCCTCCCCCCCACACACACACATACCCCCACACACCCCCACACACACCTCCACCTCCCCACACCCCCACACACACCCCCTACACCCTCCCACACACCCCTCCCACACACACACACACACACACACATACACATACACACACATACCCCACACACACCCCACCTCCACACACACCCCACACACACACACCCCACCTCCACACACACACACACCACACAAACCCCAACACCCCCCCCCCCCCACACACACACACCCTCCCACACGCACACATGCACGCACGCACACTGGATTGCCAGAAGTAAGACCCTGTGAGAAACCTGGGTTTTGGGTATAGAGGATGGAGACTGGCCATTTTTCTGCTGAATAATCTTCAGAGCAAGACTCCATGGCTGCTCCGTTTCCCTTAGGCCAGCTCACAGCTCTTTCCTCCTCTTCTCTCCCAAGGCCCTCAGGGGCCCCTGGGTATTATCTCTCACATTTGGAATGGGTTGTGGTACTAGCTCACTTGAGGAAATGCCCGTCACTTAGGATTTCAGCATATCCGTTAGACATTGGGGAGGGTTGTCTCTGTTTTCCTCCGTGACAGGTCAGAGTCTGCTTCCTCCCACAGGTGGGGAGCTTTGCTCTGCAGAGATCTTCAGCATTTTTAGGTGAGAAGGGCATTGGCTTTGTTTTTTAAAAAATATACTTTTATTGATTTCAGAGAGGAAGGGAGAGAGAGAGAGTTAGAAACATCAATGATGAGAGAGAGTCATTGATCAGCTGCCTCCTGCACACCCCCTACTGGGGATCGGGGCCACAACCTGGGCATGTGCCCTTGACCAGAATTGAACATGGGACCCTTCAGTCTACAGGCCGATGCCCTATCCACTGAGCCAAACCGGCTAGGGTGGGCATTGGCTTTAGATGCCGACTAACCTGAGGGACTTTCACCAAGATAGAAGCTCATTTTCATCACTTCTACCTCCTAGATTATGATGATAAGGATTAACAAATATTAGTTCCCCCTCTTCTTCTTCACTGGGTTTCAGACCAAAGTAAAGCACTCTAACTTGGCTGACTCGGATAGGGAGACGTTCTGATACCACCATTTTTCAATAGTCCTGTGAAAACAGCATGTCAGTATGTGAATGCCCCGACCCCTGCTGTTCACTGAGCATTTACTACATGCCAGGCGCAGGCATTATATCTCTTTTACATACAAAGCTTGGAGGTGACAGGCACATTCCCCAAGGTTACACAAGGAAGCAGGAGAAATGAGATTTGAACTCAGCTTTCCTCCTATAGAAGGGACACGAAAGAACCTCCCGAACCACGTAATTGTACTGGAATTGTGAGAAATAGATCCCCATGGCAGGCCAGTCAAGAGCGCCCTCTGTGGCGAGAAACTAGAATGCAGATACCCTGTGGCATTGAAGCAAGATCCATTGGCTTCCACGTTAGACACAACTCCAGCCAGAACCTGGAGTCTGGCAGGCTTCAAGTGACTTCTCAGACTCCGTTGTTAATTATGTTTACTTTGGTTTATTCCTGAAACGGGAGGAAGTCAGGCAGGGAGGCCCCGCAATCCCTGCCTCTTACGTATCTCATGGACGTGTACCCAAAGTCTGGTGCCTCTTGAGAGCCCACACAAAGTGAGGGGGCCACCAGGCCTAAAGGACTGTGGCTTTACTCCTTATCACCCAGGAACAACTTGTAACCCCATAGAAGCCATCATTCTGCTACTCAGGACAAGGCCACATCACCTGGGCCTGACAGCCACCTCCTGGGCCCTGAAATTCCAGTTGTATGTTCCAGAACTTGGAGAACCCCCCCTTTCCTGTACCTACACAACAAGACCTAAGAATTTTCCATTTGTGTCCACTGGTGCTTTCCACGGACAGGCCTGGTCATGGCCTACTATGGACACAAAACATTGCATTCTGTTGTAAAAATTGAAGAATGCAAAGTGTATTCTTACCCAGTGGACCACCCCACCTTCAGGTAGAGGTGTAAGAGTTTATGGGTGATTACAGCCAAATTTTTGTGCAAAGGAGAAGCTCTAATAGACACGGAACAGATCAGTGATTGCCTGGGGTTTGGAGTGGGAGAGGGATTGACAAGTGAGCACGAGGGGTTTGGGGGATAGTGGAAATAGTCGGTAACTGGACTGTGGTGATGGTTGCACAGCCCCATACATTTGCTAAAAGTAATGAATTGTACACTTACAGTGGGTGGACTTTACGTAAATTATACGACGGGAAGAAAGGAAGGGAAGGGAAGGGAGGAAGGGAGGGAGGGAGGGAGGGAGGGAGGGAGGGAGGAAGGAAGGAAGGAAGGAAGGAAGGAAGGAAGGAAGGAAGGAAGGAAGGAAAGAAAGTCTGGATCGGCTTGAATATATGGCAAGAACTTCAGTGAAACCGCAGGGTAACTGGCCACAGAGTACAGAGAGAGAGATTTTGGCCTAGAAAATGTTAAGGGGAAGAGTTAACCCTTTGCACTCACTCGCTTTTTTCTCGATTCCTTTATTCTACTCGGGATTTAATTTTTTAAATATCCCAGATTTTACAAAGCGTGGCAGTAGAATAAAAAACAAGTTTCTTTTCATACAAACTTATTTATTTGGATTTTTTTATATTTCAAATTATTGATACATTCAAAGAGTAATTTTAATCTCGATGCTAACCGTGTCGAGTCACACTTGACATCTGAGTGCAAAAGGTTAATAATGAAAATCTTAGTGTCTAAATATCTAACGTTGAGTAGCCTGCCTCCTGATGTGCCCCGTGGAGAGATGGCAGTCATCTATATATATAAAAGCCCAGCGACCGGTATGGCAGAACAACCAGGACGACCAGTCGCTATGATGCACGCTGACCACCAGGGGGCAGACGCTCAATGTAGGAGCTGCCCCCTGGTGATCAGTGTGCTCCCACAGCGGGAGCACCAGTCAGCCAGAAGCTAGGCTCACGGCTGGCCTGCACAGCGGACATGGCGGGAGCCTCTTCTGCCTCCATGGCAGTGCTAAGGAGCAGCGAGCTAAGTGGTAAGGAGTGAGCAGGTGGGCGGTTAGGAACTAGCAGGCAAGTGGTAAGAAGTGAGCAGGCAGGCAGTTAGGAGCGAGGGGTCCAGGATTGCAAGAGGGATGTCCGACTGCCGGTTTAGGCCCAATCTGGCCTAAACCAGCAGTCAGACATCCCCCAAGGGGTCCCGAATTGAGAGGGTGAGAGGGTGCAGGCCGGGCTGAGGGGACCGCCCCCCCCAAACCCCCCCCCCCCCGTGTACAAATTTCATGCATTGGGCCTCTAGTAATATTAATAATGGCTGGGGCAGAAACAGCTCGTTTTCCCATCCCTGCATCCATTCTCTTCTTCCACAGTAGAGAGAGGGTTTGGAGGTGCTTGTTCAGAACTAGACTGACATTAACAGAGTCAGAGATTGATAGCAAGAGCCATAGTTTCTTGCTCCCATTAATCCTTTAACATCTATTTGAATTTTGAAATAAATTCTTCATAGTAAGAGTTGTTGCCTCTAAAGAAAAATGTCACGCCTAGCCAGTTTGGCTCAGTGGATAGAGCATCGGCCTGTGGACCAAAGGGTCCCAGGTTGGATTCTGGTCAAGGAAACATGCCCAGGTTGCAGGCTCCTCCCCAGCCAGGGCCCTGTTCGGGGCTTGTGCAGGAGGCAACCAATCGGTGTCTTTCTCTCACATCGATGTTTCTGTCTTTCTCTCTCTCTTCCACTCTAAAAATCAATGAAAAAATGTCCTCAGGTGATGATTAACAAAAAAAAAAAAAAGAAAGGAAAGAAAGAAAAATGTCAGGGTAAGACTGGCCAGCCCTCCAGGCCAGGAGCCCTTAGTACGACAGTTACTCACATGTATTTGAAAAGGTTGCCAAAGTGTAAGAATGATGCCGTTAGTGGCTCTGCCTTCCCAACAGCCTCTGTTCATCTCTGTGTGTGTGTCTGTCTGTCTCTCTCCACCTCCACCCCCCTCCTCCCTCAGTTGGTACAGAATTCTTGAGAGGAAGGACAGGAGTCACCAGTGTTAGAAACAAGATGGGTGCCCTAGTGGCCGGTAGCAAGTTGGGGCATGCGCTTCCTTTACCTCACCAAAATGATTTCAATTGTCTGCACCCATGACATGACCCAGAGCCCATGCCTCTATGAAAACTTTCAGAAATCAAGAGCTGCTCATTACTAAGGATTGGGTCTGTAATCAGGTGAGCCAGAGGCCAATTTATTAATCTACAACAAAAAAAAAATACAGCTTCCTTTCTCATCAATGGTCCAGGTGTCTCTTTTCTGGTGTCTGGGTATCCAGATGCTACAGGAGTCATCGACTGTGGCTTTCTACCTCTGCATCCCTTGAGCAGAGTTGGTGCCTGAGAAATACTGGCTAAACGGAATTGAATTTTGCCAGGGATGAGATCTTTGGTCAAACAGGAGCTGGAGATGTTTCACCCCACAGGTTAGCGTAGTCAAATGTTGTTGTTTTTGTTTTGTTTTAAATATATTTTTATTGTTTCCAGAGAAGAATGGAGAAGGAGAAAAAGAGAGAAGCATCAGTGATGAGTGTCATTGATTAAGTGCCTCCTGCACGCCCCACACTGGGGTTTGAGCCTGCAACCCAGGCATGTGCCCTGACCGGGAATCTAACCATGACCTCCTGGTTCATAGGTCGACCCTCAATCACAGAGGCATGCTGGCTGGGCTCAGATGTTGTTTGTAACTCACAGGATCCATGCAAACACTGCATGGCAAGATTTATGAAGTGGCCACTTGTTTGACCCCCCCCGCCCCACGCACACACACACACACAGCTGCTTCATAATTTATAAAGAAAATTCATCTCAGAGGCTTTACCTAGCAAGTTATCCCTCTACTTTGTTTCGTGTTTTCTCTTTTCCTTTGTATTTGAAATGAACGCCGTGAAGGACCACACTATGCCACAGGTAATAATAGCACACACAGCTATGACTGTCCACTGCCCTTCCCTAAAATAGATTCTTCAGTACAAGGCACAACAAACAGCTCTGTCATTTACCGAATTGTATGGGAAGCGAGGATCGGAACTGGAGACATGAAAAGACTTATGAGTCACTGGAGTCCAATTTAGCCTTGATGGTAGTGTGAGGGGCATGATTAGGTCCGTTTTCAGGGAAAATTACATTGTTAGTGAAGGAAGAGTCCTGTCCATTTGTCAGATCCTGGTGACAAGGTTCTTGATAATAGGGACTGCTTCTCAGGCCCCAAACACGCCTCCCCTTCTCTTGTTTCTCCTCAAATCCCCCGTTGAGGAGGCATGGACAGATTGACATACCTCGATGTGGGATTGGGGGGACGAGAAGAGAGAAACCAGAGAACTTATATACTTACTAGAGGCCCGGTGCACGAATTCATGCACAGGTGGGGTCCCTTGCCCTGGCCAGCGATTGGGGCTGATGGGGGGGGCGGGCACAGCTGGTCGGGGGGAGGGACCACGGGAGGTTGGCCCAGCAGCAAGCTAACCAACGGCTGATTCCGTGAGGAATCGGGCTCCCTCCTCCCTCCTGTCTGGGTCCGGGGTGCGGGTGGACCAGATTCAGGGCTGTCGGGACCCCAGCAGCAAGGTCTGGGTGCACATCGTAGCTATTGGCCGGTTGTTCATCATTAGGTCGTAACGGTTGCTTAGGCTTTTATATATATAGATATGCATAGCCCATGGACACAGGCAATGGGGTAGTGAAGACCTGGGGGTGAGGGTAGGGGTTGGGAGGCGGGGAGGAAAGGGGGATGGGAATGGGAGATATCTTTAATACCATCAACAATAAAAAATACGTTTTAAAATGAAAAAAAACAAACCCTGCTGGTCTAGACACTCCTGAAGGTCCCCAGGCCGTGTTTCTGGTCTGAGGTTCAAAGGCCTGGCTGCAGACTCTTGGCCGCCATGACACTTCTCACTGTGCCCAGCACTCTACCCTGGACCTCTCGCATTCTTCGTGCTCTTTGTGTGAACTGTATCTGTGGGCATAGCTTCCACCGCCTACCACCCGTGTGCCGGAGCCTTTGCTCCTCAGTTACGGCGTTCGGCCTGACTGGGTGTAGACCCCGATCTGATCTGTGTGCGAATCCCCCTCCGGATATCCCCACCAGACGTCCCAGCTCCCCTCTCCTCCTGCTGCCTGTTCAGTTCCATTCAAAACACACTCGTTGCACCTTCTGTGTAGTTACCGAGAATACAGAGGTCCTGTTCTATTGAAACAAATCTTCCTCTGTTTGATTGGTAGGGGTTTTATTTTTATATTTATTATCTAGCAATTGTTGGGAAGGCCGTAGTCTTAGCTGTCAGCGATTATTCTTCCCTTCCGATCC
This sequence comes from Cnephaeus nilssonii, assembly GCF_951640355.1. Lineage (NCBI taxonomy): Eukaryota > Metazoa > Chordata > Mammalia > Chiroptera > Vespertilionidae > Cnephaeus > Cnephaeus nilssonii. The sequence continues at coordinate 7,079,076 of NC_137095.1, read as the reverse complement.
CTGCACCCCTCCCTAAGGTTATTCCACAATACCGTTACAGTTTGATAGAGGTGATTTTCAAATATACACGACTGGTTCCAACTGTCTCACCCGTCTCACTTAGTCTCTGCACACAGATGGTTCCTTGTCTCCTGAAAATGAGATCGGTTGTGAGTTTGATTCCGAAAATTGCGAAAGTGAATGGAGAGATGATTTAGTAAGTTGTCGTGTATCAATGCGATGCAGTTTTAAGCAGCCATTGAAAATGCTTGCGAACAGCTATGGATAATTTCTGCTTCTCTGCGCACTGTCCAGACTTCCCCCAGTGAGAATCCCTTTCTTTAATAACCAGGAAAGGAGTAAGAGCGGAGACACATGACATGATCAGTTATTTTGTAGAGGGGAAGGTGGAAGAGAGCAGCAATTTGCTCTGACTTTTGCCAGTGACACCTGGCTAAGCCCCAAAGATTTCCCAAGACCCTTCAGTTTAGATGTCTCTTTTCCTTCCAAGTGCCTGGCCCAAAAGAGAGCCGGCATTATGATCAGCCTCGAAGCCAAAGCCACTAGTCTGTCTCCCCCTCACACTCCCACTTGTCAAAGAAGGTAGTACTTTTTAGATTCTGAGCTGCCTGGGTAAAGGCCTATATTTTATTTATTTCTGTAACCCCAAAGCCCTTACCACAGTGTCTGAAACAGTGGAATACTATGCAGCCATAAAAGGGGGGGCTCTTTTTGTTCTGTCATAGAACAAACCCAAGACGTTAAGTGAAAAAAAGGCCAACTGGCCAAAACCGGTTTGGCTCAGTGGATAGAGCGTCGGCCTGCGGACTGAAAGGTCCCAGGTTCGATTCCGGTCAAAGGCATGTACCTTGGTTGCGGGCACATCCCCAGTTGGGGGGTGTGCAGGAGGCAGCTGATTGATGTTTCTCTCTCATTGATGTTTCTAGCTTTCTATCTCTCTCCCTTTCTCTCTGTAAAAAATCAATAAAATATAAAACAAAACAAAACAAAAGGCCAACTGCTAAGCAGTGTGCAGAGAATACTCCCATTTGGGTAAAGAGGGGAGAAAGGAAGTTTTTATCACCGGAAGGATGTGTGAGAAACCATATGCCTCTGGGAAGGGAACCGTGTGCCGGGGAAGAGAGGTGGGAGGGACGCTTTTGCACTGCACACCCTTTGATGCCTTTTGAATTTTAAACCCTGTAGAAATTTTCAGTGATAAAAAATAAATAAAAATTTAAACTACATCTTGAATTTATTTGAAATATCCAGAATAGGTAAACCTGTAGAGACAGAAAGCAAAGTTAGTGGTAGCCAGGGGCTAGGAGGAAGAAGGAATGGAGAGTGACGGCTTAGTTGGGTGTGGGGTTTCCTTTCGGGGTGATAAAAATATTCTGGAACTGGATAGTGGTGGTGGCTGTACAACATTGTAAATGTACAAAGTGCCATTGAACTGAACGCTGTCGTTGTTTTTCTGTTGCGATATAATTGACTGCCGTGTACACTTTAAAATGGTTAAAATGGTGAATTTTATGTTATGTGAGTTTTACCATAATAATATCCCTTGGAGAGTTAACTTGTTGCTTTGTGGTTTTAAAGAGATCACACTGCCCAGCCGGCGTGGCTCAGGGGTTGAGCATCGAACTGTGAACCAGGAGGTCACGGTTCGATTCCCGGTCAGGGCACATGCTGGGGTTGTGGGCTCGATTCCCAGTGTGGGGCGTGCAGGAGGCAGCCGATCCATGATTCTCTCTCATCATTGATGTTTCTCTCTCTCTCTCTCCCTTCCTCTCTGAAATCAATAATAATAATAATAATAATAATAATAATAATAATAAAAGATGCTATTAAAGTTCCATTCCTACTCACATGTCTTCTAAATTGTTTCTGAGGAAATCCTTTGCCTGTCACGGCCCACCTTGCTGTGTGGCAGAAGATGTCAGTCCTGAAATGCCAGTGAGATGACTGACTGTGAGAGGCCCTCATTTAGCCCTGGAACTCACCAGCAAGTGCCTCTCCGTTCACACTCTTGGTTACTAGGTTTGTTTGTGTGTTTTTTAAAAAAATATATTTTATTGATTTCAGAGAGGAAGGGAGAGGGCGAGAGAAATAGAAACATCAAAGAAGAGAGAGAATCATTGATTGGCCGCCTCTTGCACGCCCCCAACTGGGGATGGAGCCCGCATCCTGGGCATGTGTCCTTGACCGGAATCGAATCTGGGACCCTTCAGTCCCAGGCCGATGCTCTATCCATTGAGCCAAACCAGCTAGGGCATTATTAGTTTTTTTAACTCTTCTCCAACTCTGTTTACACAGTTCTGGATGGCCCTCCTCCTCCCTCCAGAGACTCCTTAGTAAATATAACTTTTCCACCTTGTCCTGACGAGTGTCAGAGAGTCAGGGAGTGATGGGGGATACTTCACTGCTAAACAGCATGGTTACAGCTAACATTGTCTGAAAGAAATTGTGAGGTTTCACTCTTCTCTTTCTCTCCTCCACTGTCCCCTCTTTTTTCGTGTTTATTATGCAGTCATTGACTCAGGAATCTATATATATAAAAGGCTAATATGTAAAGTGTCTCCTTGGGAGTTCAACCGCGAGACTGGGAGTTCAATTACTTGCTATGATGTGTGCTGACCACCAGGAGGTGGCGCAGAATGAAGGAAGGCCCCAGATGGCAGCCAGAACGCCCTGATCGGTCCTGATCACTGGCCAGGCCTAGGTACCCTACCTGTGCACGAATTTCATGCACCAGGCCTCTAGTATCTCTATAAAACCTGTCACAGGCTGGCTTGATTATTTCATTTTCCTTTTTTGTCTACATTTCAGTGAGCCCTCCCCTTATTCTGGGCCCATCGCCCAGGCCCTGGCCTCCACATTGCCTCCCAGATGTTTTGAGCTTTAGCACAATGGCTCTCATCAGTTTATTCTTACTCCTTTTGTTGCCCCCAACCCTGCTGTCCTCCCAATGCCAAGTGTGCTGTGCCCTCGAAAGTGACCACTAGTTTATCTGAGCCTAGAAGTGGGCTGGAGGACAGGGGCTGGACTGCTTCACAGTACATAATGCCTCCATGTGTACCTTTTTCGGTTTTTCTTTGGTTGTTCATCCTCACCCGAGGATATTTTCCCATTGATTTTTAGAGACAGTGGAAGATAGAGGGAAAAACAGAAACATCGATGTGAGACAAATACATCAGTTGGTTGCCTCCTGCACGCGCCCTGACTAGGGCCTGGGCTGGGGAGGAGCCTGCAACCGAGGTACGTGCCCTTGACCGGAATTGAACCCGGGACCCTTTGGTCCATAGGCTGAAACTCTACCCATTAAGCCCAACCAGCTAGGGCTCAGTGTGTACCTTTATCTAATCCTCATTTTAGCCTTCAAGAAGAGGTACCAGCCCTAACCGGTTTGGCTCAGTGGATAGAGCATCGGCCTGCAGACTCAAGGGTCCCAGGTTCGATTCCGGTCAAGGGCATGTACCTTGGTTGTGGGCACATCCCCAGTAGGGAGTGTGCAGGAGGCAGCTGATCGATGTTTCTCTCTCATCGATGTTTCTGACTCTCTATCCCTCTTCCTTCCTCTCTGTAAAAAATCAATAAAATATATTAAAAAAAAAAAAAGAAGAGGTACCATTTTACTATGGGGAAAGTTGAGGCATAGGGGAGGTAGAGAACATCCCTAAGGTTAATAAGTGGGGGAGCCCAGGTAAGAATCCAGACAGCCTCCTCACTGCTGTGTTCTATTGTTTAACCCGAGGAAGTGATCTTTGTGGTTACAGAGAATAGTGGGGAGGCGATATTCACCTGAGAGCAAGCAAAGTGGCAACTACTTATTTATTTATTTTAAAAAATGTTTTTTGCCCTGGCCGGTTGGGCTCAGTGGATAGAGTATGGGCCTGTGGACCAAAGGGTCCCGGGTTCGATTCCGGTCAAGGGCATGTACTTTGGTTGCAGGCTCCTCCCCGGCCCTGGCTCTGGTCTGGGCATGTGCAGGAGGCAACCCATCGAAGTGTTTGTCTCACATAGATGTTTCTCTCTGTCTCCCTCTCTCTTCCACTGTCTCTAAAAATCAATGGAAAAATATTCTCGGGTGAGGATTAACAACAACAACAAAACAATAAAAAAAGTGTTTTTAATGATTTTAGAGAGAGAGGAAGAGAGAAGGAGAGAGAGAAACATTGATGTGAGAGAGAAATATGGATCTGCTCCCTACTGGGGATCGAGCCTGAAACCTGGGTTTGTGCCCTGACTGGGAATCAGACCAGCCACCTTTTCGGTGCCCAGGACGGCGCTTAACCAACTGAGCCACACTGGCCAGGCCTCAGCTACTTCTTCCTCATGTGTAAGCTGGGTCTGGGTAAGAGCTCCCTTTATTTCAGCATTCCCCAGAATGTATCCTCTGGAAAACTACTCAAGGTGTCATTGCCAATAAATTCATTTAATTTAGAAAACAGAGTAAATCGAATTCACTTACTGGAGTTTCTTAAGTCTGCCCTGATATATTAGAGAGTCTGTAAAAAGTAGTAAAGAAACCTGTCTCGCCCTAACCGGTTTGGCTCAGGGGATAGAGCGTCAGCCTGTGGACTCAAGGGTCCCAGGTTTGATTCCGGTCAAGGGCATGTACCTTGGTTGCGGGCACATCCCCAGTAGGAGGTGTGCAGGAGGCAGCTGATCAATGTTTCTCTCTCATCGATGTTTCTGACTCTCTATCCCTCTCTCTTCCTCTCTGTAAAAAATCAATAAAATACATTAGAAAAAGAAAAAAAAGAAACCTGTCTCATTTTGTTTGGCCCTAAGGGGTGTGGGAACCTTTCCTGCTGCCTAACACCTGTTGTCATCCCATGGGAACACGGCTGTACGTAAACTCTCTGGAGCTGTTTCAGAAATTGCATTTTAATTAAAACAGAAACTTACTGGCTTTATTAAAAGGAAGGCACTGGCCTGACCGGCGTGGCTCAGTGGTTGAGAGTCGACCTACGAACCAGGAGATCAGGGTTCTGTTCCCGGTCAGGGCACATGCCTGGGTCGCAGGCTGCGGGCTCCATCCCCAGTGCGGGGCGTGCAGGAGGCAGCCGATCCATGATTCTCTCTCGTTATGGATATTTCTCTCTCTCTCTCTCCCTCTCCCTTCCTCTCTGAAATGAATAAAAATACACCATATTTTCCGGCATATAAGACGACTTTTTAACCCAGGAAAATCTTCTCAAAAGTCGGGGGTCTTATATGCTGGCAAATACGGTACCTGTATTCCCCCCCCTCCCCCCCACAAGCCGCTGTCCCAGTGCTGGAGCTGAGAGTGAGTATGTATTTAAAAAAAATAAGAAAAAGGAAGACACTGACTGTCTAGCCTGTTTTGCTGTAACCCCCTCTGACCCATTGTCCGCTGGGGTGGTTGTGGGGTGGGGGCAGTCGTGTTATAGTTGGGCTGGATGAAGGCGTGGGGACCCACGGGAGCAATCCGAACGTGGAGGAGCCTCCAGGCTCTGTGGGGCTGGCTGGTATCAGCAGGGCCCCAAGGTGAAATTTCAGCTCCCAGGGTAGAGTTGGTATCCAGTGTCTCCCTCTGTAAACACTGACCTCAGCTTTGGTGGGTGTACGCTTCCCAACGTACCTCCACACAATGACCCGGCTGGGTCTAAAGGTAGAAAATGATGTCACCAGCCGTCTAGAGTCATTGCCTAATTAATACCTGGGCCAGGAATACCTGGCTCGTGGGTTCTAAATTAGGACCACATCTCATTGTCATCCGTCAGCCGTGGGCAGCCAAACCAGGGGCCAGGGCTGCCAGAACTTGGGATCATCCGAGGCCTTGGGCAGTGAAGGTCGGAGGAAGAGGCTGTATATAGCCCTGCGCGGGGGGTGTTGGAGAGGGAAGGGCCACGTGTGCGGGGCAGCAGGCCCACCCGCGGCTTGTGTTTGGGAAGGCCGCCCAGGGGTCTGACCAGCTCCCGGGAGCCTTTACCTGCGCAGCCCTGGATGGCTGGGTTGGTCCACCTTGTTTGTTTTTTTTAAAAATATATTTTTATTGATTTTTTACAGAGAGGAAGGGAGAGGGAGAGAGAGTTAGAAACATCGATGAGAGAGAAACATCAATCAGCTGCCTCCTGCACACCCCCTACTGGGGATGTGCCCACAACCAAGGTACATGCCCTTGACCGGAATCGAACCTGGGACCTTTCAGTCCGCAGGCCGATGCTCTATCCACTGAGCCAAACCAGTTAGGGCGGTCCACCTTGTTAATGGAACACTCTAGTTCACTTTCCCCCAATTTTCCTTCCTTCCTTCCTTCCTTCCTTCCTTCCTTCCTTCCTTCCTTCCTTCCTTCCTTCCTTCCTTCCTTCCTTCCGAAAATATATTTTTACTGATCTCAGAGAAGAAAGGAGAGGGAGGGAGGGAGAGAAGGAGAAACATCAACAATGAGAGAGAATCATTGATGGGCTGCCTCCTGCACATCCCACACTGGGGATCGAGCTTGCAACCTGGGCATGTGCCCTGACCAGGAATCGAACCGTGACTTCCTGGTTCATAAGTCGATGCTCAACCACTGAGCCACGCCAGCCGGGCCAAATTTGCCTTTCATCGGTCAGAATCACAACCAGCTCTTACTGCATATACAGCTTCCCATGCCCACCCCAGAAGGACTGAAGCAGTCTGTGTAATAAATGCCCTGCGTGGTCTGTAGGGTGAGGCAAGTTTGGGGAAACCCTGCTCTAGTTGATCTGGGATCTTACATGGCAGTAATGGGCTCAGTCCACTCAGCAAGGGCCTCTTCTTCATCTTCTTCAGGGCTGTGGACCCCTAGCCCCTCTAGCCAAGGCCAGGTCATAGCTAGATGTTGGGCCCCAGCTAGAAGTAATTTTATTTATTTTTTTTTTTGTTAATCCTCACCCGAAAATTAAGAGAGAGTGGAAAGGAGGAGGAGAAACAGAGCGAGAGAAACATTGATGTGAGAGAGACATCTCAATTGGTTGCCTCCCGCATGCGCCCCAACCAGGGCCAGGGATCAAGCCTACAACCGAGGTACGTGCCCTTGAGTGGAATCGAACCCGGGACTCTTCAGTCCAAGGGCCAATGCTCTATCCACTGAGCCAAACCGGTTAGGGCTAGAAGTAATTTTAGAAGAGGCAGTTTGATGGGCCGTTGGTTGGTGTCTTTTATGTTAAATCCCTGCTCTAATTGGTCAAGGGTACTTATCAAGCATATACTATGTGCAAAATAAGGAATAAAAAGTAAACTGAACATGTCCCTACGTCCTGGGCATTGAATAACTTGTTCAGATTTCAGATAACAAGAAAGTTCTGGAGATGGGTGATAGTGGTGGTTGTACAACAGTGTGAACGTACTTCATTCCACTGAACTGTACACTTAAAAATGATTAAAATGGTAAATTTTGTGTTATGTATAGGTCTCCACAATTAGGGGAAAAACAACTTGTTCAGGAGACAGTACACCCAAAGACCAACTGAGGAAGACATTTACAAAGTGACAGACCAGCACATTTTAAGAAGCACATGGATACTCAAGTAAGTAAACCAAATACCCGCACAGCTTTTGTGCTAGAGGTAAAAAAAATTGGTAGTTTGGCCCTGGCCGGTGTTGCTCAGTGGATAGAGCGTCGGCCTTCAGACCGAAGGGTCCCAGGTTTGATTCCGGTCAAGGGCACGTACCTCTGTTGTAGGCTCCTCCCCAGCCCCGGCCCTGGTCAGGGTTCGTGCAGGAGGCAACCAAATGATTTGCTTCTCTCACATTGATATTTCTCTCTGTCTTTCCTTCTTTATTCCACTCTAAAAATCAATGGAAAAATATCTCCAGTGAGGATTAAAAAAAGAATTGATAGTTTGGGAAGTTATGCAAATGAGAGAGATGGCACCTGTGAAGAGAACAATAGATCATATGCAATAGAAAGCAAATTTTCTAAGGGAAAGAGTCTTCTAGAGAGGTAGCCCCTTGCCCTGACTGGTTTGGCTCAGTGGATAGAGCGTCGGTCTGTGGACTGAAGGGTTCCAGGTTCGATTCTGGTCAAGGGCATGTACCTTGGTTGCGGGCACATCCCCAGTGGGGGGTGTGCAGGAGGCAGCTGATCGATGTTTCTCTCTCATCGATGTTTCTAACTCTCTATCCCTCTCCCTTCCTCTCTGTAAAAAATCAATAAAATATATTTTAAAAAATAAAAATAAATAGAGAGGCAGCCCTCACGCTACCACTGGGTAGCAAGTGTTTGCTGGGGGAATGCAGATGAGGGATCGCAAAGGAACCGGTGACAAGGGAAGTCTCCCCGGGTGGGTGGTGATGGTGAGGCCTCTTGCTTTGAGTGAGTAGAGAAATACTGTCTTGATTCAAAGTGATTTTCCGGTATTATAACTTGGAAGTTACAGAAGGCAGGTGCTGGAGGCCACTGAGGAACGAGCTGTTGGAGATGGTTAGAAATGGCCAGAAAAGGTGGGCCCGCTGCTGGGTCGTGCATCTCTGCTCTACCTCTGCAGGAGCTGAGAGGGACCTGGAGGTGGGTCTTGGAGCAGCATAGGCAAGGGCTTTGTGCAACAGACAGCCCCGAACCCACTGGGCAGCTGATGTGAGAGACAGGTGGCTTTCAGGGAAGGAGTTACCTGCCAGGAGGACTCCAGATTTGCAGGGGGGACTTCACTCAGAACAACTGGTGTATGAGCTGAGCTTTATTGGAGGCAAAGATGCTGGGAACCAGAGCCACTGTGGCCTCCCAGATGGGGCTGGGGAAGAGAGTAGGAGTGGGGCTGTGTGACTGATGAGCTAACCATGCCAGCAGAGCCATCTGGGGCTAGTCTGGCACGTAGTAGGCGTTCAGTAAATATTTGCCACAATGAAATGAATTGAAAACCCACTTGTTTTTCTTTTGTGTGATTTGCTTTTTGTTTGTTTTTGGTTTGCTCTTAATTTTCTGGTGAAGCGTTATTTCCTCTTTTTAACAAGATGTATGGCCCTAGCCGGTTTGGCTCAGTGGATAGAGCATCAGCCTGCGGACCAAAGGGTCCCGGGTTTGATTCCAATCAAGGGCACGTACCTTGGTTGCGGGCTTCTCCCTGGCCCGGGCCCTGGTTGGGGTGCGTGCAGGAGGCAACCAATCGATGTGTTTCTCTCACATGGATGTTTCTCTCTCTTTCCCTCTCTCTTCCATTCTCTCTAAAAGATCAATGGAAAAATATCCTCGGGTGAGGATTAACAAAAAACAAGAAGATGTATGAGTCAGCTAAACGAGCCAGAAGGGGGTTGATTCACAGCTAGAGCTGGATGGCCCCCTGGGGGTTAGCGACCACTCTTTCACCCTCGCAGACTCCCTTTGCTCCCCTGGCGAGTCCGTCTCTGCCTTCCTCAGCCCACCTCTGCTCCTTCCGCATACGCATCCTGGGCTCAGATGCTGTCTGGCTGATGGCTCCCAAGTCTCCTAAGCTCTCTGCCTGCCATATGCAACTGCCGACTGGACCTCTCCTCTCGTTTGTCCTCACTCCTGCATCTAACAGGTCCAACGTGCACACTCATCACCTCTCCTCTGATTTGCTGCTGCTCCTCTCCCTCGGGATTCCATATATCCTTAAGAGGCGTCACCACCTGGTCAGCGTCTCCGGTTGGGAGCCTCAGTGCCACATGGGACTTCACCACTTTCTAACTCATCCTCAGCCTTTTTTTTACTATATTTTTATTGATTTCAGAGAGGAAGGGAGAGAGAGAGAGAGACATCAGTGATTAGAGAGAACCATTGCTCGGATGCCTCCTGCACGCCCCACACTTGGGGGTCAAGCCCGTGACTGTAATAGAACCCAGGACCCTTCAGTCCGCAGGCCGACTCTCTACTCACTGAGCCACACCGGCCAGGGCTCATCCTCAGTCTTTTTTATTTTATTTTTTTAAATATATTTTATTGATTTTTTACAGAGAGGAAGAGAGAGGGATAGAGAGTTAGAAACATCGATGAGAGAGAATCATTGATCAGCTGCCTCTTGCATGACCCCTACTGGGGATCGAGCCCACAACCCAGGCATGTGTCCTTGACCGGAATCGAACCTGGGACCCTTCAGTCCGCAGGCCGACGCTCTATCCACTGAGCCAAACCGGTTTTGGCATCATCCTCAGTCTTGATGAGTCTGCCTCAGACATGGTTCTGGAGTCTCTCCTCACGTGATCCATCTGCCCTATCCCAGCTACTCCAGAAATACAAACAGGCGCCGATGGGTTCTGCTGCTGCTGCCAGTCAGAGGCAGCGGGTCCATGTAACTCTAATTCCTCTCTGAGGGGGCCTGCAGGCCTTAGAGTGAACTCCTGCCCTGTGCTCGTAGGAGGTACTGCACCTCCGTGGCCCCACAGAGTCCTGGGGTTTCTTACTTCTCCTCTGGAGCTCAGTCTCAGGAATGCCCAGCCAGCGAGCTAGAGTGTGTTCCTTTTTGTTCCTACTAGTTCCCAAACCCTGGGGCTTTGGGGCGCACATCTGCTTCTGTCTAGGCCTGTGGGGCTCAGAGCAGTGATTCTCACCCTCAGCTGCACATTGGAACCAACTGGGGAGTGCGGAGTATTATCGATGCCTGGGTACCACCAGTCCAGTGAAGTCATTCTCTCTGGAGGTGGGGCCTGGCATTTTGTCAAGACTGGGTGATTGTCATCTCCAGGTGGAGGGTGACGGAGTTAGAGCGTGTATTTTCACTCTCCCTGCCCTGGGTTCTCAGAACTGGGCCGGCTCTGCAGCTCTCCAAGTCATCACGCAGGATCCTCCTGCTTGGGAATGCGCTCTCTTTCCCTCTCTCTTCTGTGCTCACGCGCTCTCTGTGCCCTCAGAATCAGGCCCAAACTCCGTGCATGCGCTCCAGGTCATTCACTGTGTGGTCCCAGCTTACCATTCATGCCTGGCCACTTCCCACCACACACTGTTGAGCCAACCACATGGACATTCCCTGTCATTCCCCATATGAGTCAAGCTCTTTAATGCCTTAGCAAGTCCTGGTCTGCTATATTTGCCAGAATTGAAATTCTCTCCCTTATGTCCTTCATGGTCCTGCTGAGATAGCCTGTTTTTGAAACCTTCCCCCGGCAGAGTCAGTATCTCATGGAATTTTCTTCTAAGTATCTCATGCACTGGTGACATTACATTTTGATTATTAGGTTGTTTGAGGTCACAGACTGGCTCAGAATAGGTGCTCCGTTCCAGCTGAATGGACGGATGAAGGCTCAGAATCCCCGGAGGCATCTGGGACAGATAGACTTAGGGAAGCCCTTGATGGTAGGGACCAGAGGGGACTATTTATAGTCTGTCTCTCTAAGAGCAGGGCCTTGGCTGGATTGGAAACAGAAGGGGCTGGTGGTCCCTTACTGATCTGGTGTCACCTTAAAGGGACCGCCCATTGTCTTCTTTGACCCTCAGGTGCCCCGAAGCTGAGGAGAGCTTTGGACACAGGTGAGCAAAGTGTTACATTTCTTGGCCTCACTGTACCACTTTTGGCCCCGATCACTACACATGCGCTGGTTCCATACAGTTCCAGAATATTCAAACCAACACTACTACATTTTAAAACGTTGACTATATAAATACCATTATACCAGTCTTAATTCAGTCACCATAAAGAGTAGACGTTTCACCCCAGTTCCACCATTATAGCCAGCAATTGTAGTAATACTTACAGTTTGGGGAATGTACCGCACCAGGCACAGAGCTAAGCACTTTACATGTATTATCTCACTTAATATTTCTAACAGTCCAGTGTGGGATCCCCATTTTACAGATTAGAGAAAGGAGGCTGACCGAGGTTAAAAGGGCTTGCCTGGTGTCACAGAGATAGTGGCATAGCTGGGATGTAGCCCAGTTCTGGCTTCAGTGTTTGTGCTTTCGTCCTATATTGTGTTTTCTATCCTATATTCCTTCTGCTTGTTCCAACAAGTCAAAGTTTTCATTTCCTATACTTCCAGGCCTTGTCCATACATGCTAGTAGTTTTTACATAATTATACTCACAGCACAGGTATCACATAGAATTATTGCCTTTATAGCAAATACGTCATACATAATACTTTTTCTTTATATCATGATATAACTTTCTATCATAATCCACGTCCCATCTATCACCAAGACCTGCTGAGTCGGCCTCCAGTATATATCTCTCATCTGTAATCCACTTCCCTCCATCCCTACACTTATCTTTGGTCTGGGCTCCAGCTGGAGCCTCTTAACCCTTCATGATTTTACTCTTGTCTCCTTCTAGGAGCCACAGTGATCTTTAAAAAAAGTAAGCCAGATCCTGGTAACCCCTAGCCTGCCCGTGCATTTGGATAAATCACAAATCCTTCACCTGGCCTCCGGGTCCTGTGTACGCCTCCCACCTCATCCCATGCCTTGCTAGGCTCACAGCATTCTCACCCCTTGAGCCTCCTTCCATAGCTCAAAACTGCCCAATTCTGTGCCATCTCAGGCCTGTTCCCCCTGTCTGGGACCTTTTCTCTCCACACTGTGCCCGGCTAATGCTCGTTTGTTGTTCAGGCCTCTCTTTAGATGCCTGTTCAAAGAGGCCATTACTCACCACCCCTCTCAGCCTAAATTAGGACTCCTTTACGCACACAGATCAGACTTTCTACATTTGTGTGATTATTTGATTAATATATTTTACCCCCAAAAAACTGTGTTTATTTTGCCAAGCACTTTATCCCTAGTGCCCAGCACAGTACCAGATGCGTAGTAGGTGATCAATATTTGTTTGAAATAGTATTTTTTCTGTTGCTATATGGTCTTCAAAACCATAACCTAATAGCTGCATAATACCGGATAGTTATCCCTTTAAAGGCTTTCGTAAGACATTTGTTTCATATGCAGCTCAAAGAACTGCACTCTTATGGTCAAAAGAAAAAAATGTTCAAAGTCTCTGGACCAGCAGTATCAGAAATCTGAACACACTAATAATAACATTATATGTGTACATGGTGAGCCTCATTTTGCCGTTGAAAGAAAAAATACAGATTATAGGTTTTGAAATCAATTTAGTGGGTTGTGAGCAGCACAGCTTTTAAAAATAGAACAGAATGAAAAATGTCAGAATGCTTTGCAGGCGAGAGGATAAGAATTGTTTTGTAAAACTTTCACTTATATATATAACTTTGTTTCCATTTTATGTAGATATAACTGTAGATAAAGTGGAAGCATGTACTGGTTTGCAATGTAAAATATATTTCTTAATGTGGGTTGCAGTTATAAAATGGAGAAGCACAGCCCTGGCCGGTGTGGCTCAGTTGGTGGGAGCATCGTCCCATATACCAAAAGGTTGCAGGTTCAATTCCCAGCCGGGGCACATGCCTAGGTTGAGGGTTCTATCCCTGGTCGGGGTGTGTACGGGAGACAACCGATCAGTGTTATTCTTTCTCTTCTTCTCTCTCACTTTTTTTTTAATGTATATTTTTATTGATTTCAGAGAGAAAGGGAAAAGGAGAGAGATAGAAACATCAATGGTAAGAGAGAATCATTGATTGGCTGCCTCCTGCATGCCCCCTACTGGGGATTGAGCCTGAAACCCCGGGCATGTGCCCTTGGCCAGAATCGAACCTGGGACCTTTCAGTCCACAGGCCGATGCTCTATCCACTGAGCCAGACCAGCTAGGGCTCTAATGTGTATTTCATCATCACATCCCCTTGTTCTCCTCTGGCCTGTGACAGTTTCCTAGTCTTTCATGACCTTGACAGGTTGGTGGAGGACTGACTGGTCAGGAATTTTGTAGAATGCTCCTCAGTGTGGATTTGTCTGGTGTGTTTCTCTTGATTAGACTAGGGTTATGGGTTTAGGGGAAAAATATCATGCAGATGAAGCACACATCCCATCACATCCTATCAGAAGGTGCGTGATATCAACGTGGTTTATCTTTGGTGTTGCTGACCTCGGTCACTTGGTCAAGGGAGGGAGGGGGGTCTCCCAGCTTTCTTCACTGTAAAGTTATTATTTTTCTTGTCCCGTACTCTGTTCTTTAGAAGCCAATCACCAAGACACTAAGACCAGCCTATTCTCAAGGGGATAAGGGTGTGGGGGTGTTAAATTCCACCGGAGGCAGGAGAATCTACACATACTATTTGGAATTATTCTCTAGGGAAGATTTGTCTTGTCTCCAGTTATTTAGTAATTTACATCAGTGTGGACTTCTGTACATTTATTGTATATTTTGCATTATCCTGCTTACAGTGTTATTTATGGTGTCGCTCACATGTTCCAGCTTTGGCCATTGAGAGCTCTTTCGATTGGCTCCTGTGTCCCTTGGACATGCCCTCATCCTTTCGTGTGTGTGTGTGTGTGTGTGTGTGTGTGTGTGTGTGTTTGGTTAATCCTCCCTTGAGGATATTTTTCCATTGATTTTTAGAGAGAGTGGAAGAGAGAGGGAAAGACAGAGAGAAATATCAATGTAACAGAAACACATTGATTGGCAGCCTCCTGCATGCATCCCAACCAGGGCCCAGGCTGGGGTGGAGCCTGCAACCATAGTACATGCCCTTGACCGGAATCAAACCGGGACCCTTGGGTCTGCAGACCAACGCTCCATCCATTGAGCCACACCAGCTAGGGCTGTGTGTTTTTTTGAGCACTGCCTTACTTTCTGGCATTACAAGATACTCTAGGCCCGTGGTCGGCAAACTGCGGCTTGCGAGCCACATGCGGCTCTTGGGCCCCTTGAGTGTGGCTCTTCCACAAAATACCACGGCCTGGGCGAGTCTATGTTGAAGAAGTGGCGTTAGAAGAAGTTTAAGTTTAAAAACTGTGGCTCCAAAGAAATTTCAATCGTTGTCCTGTTGGTATTTGGCTCTGTGGACTAATGAGTTTGCCGACCATTGCTCTAGGCTCTCTTGTATTTTGCCTGCCCCAGACAGAAGTCAGCCATTTCTAGGAGCTAGGGTTGGAGAGATGAGAAGCAGAGACATGGACGTTACCCTCTTGGGCACAGAGGGCGCACAGTGCTTTTCTGCCCGGGATCCCCGCGAGGATTGGTGGGCAGCACCGAGCAAGCGCACACGTAGAGCTGCCCCGTTTCCTTCATTTCTCAGGCGTGTAGAGTGCCCTGGCGAGCCACCATGGTTACCTGATCTGCCCAGTTCGAGTGCAGAATGTGCTCCAGACCAGTGGGCAGTGCCTGGCGAGTAGATTCTGGAAGCCCCCGCTGCCCACACGGAACAGCAGGGATCCCTGGTGCCTGAGCTGGTGCTGGTCAAGGTCTGGCCGCCCGGACTTTTGGGAGCATCTCTGCTCTTCTCATTCCCAGCACTGGATCTATCCAAACAACAGTGTTCGTTTTCCCACGGCTGCTGTTTCCGATTTAGCTTTCAACCCGCCGCCTCTCTCTCTCAGGCATGCTCAGCAGGGGTCCTTGCCCCCTTTAGGAAAAGTATCCCAGCAGGCACGGTTCCCTCAGCCCACCTCCCGGCTCTAAGGCTTACTCCGCTTTCCCCTGGACTACTTTTTCATTCTTGTCCCCTCGCTGGATCCTCTTGCTCAGCCTAAAAGGACACTCAGTCTTGGCCTAAAAAGACTCTCCTTGGCCTCGCCTCAACCTTCAGCCAGCACGGAGTCTCTCTCTCCCTTCACTTCAGGCCTCTTGAGAGAAGTCACTTCACCATCATCTCCCTTGACAACTGGGGCCATGGAGACCATGTTGATGGGAGATTTTCCACAGGAAAAGGCTGGCTGTGCTGGCTTCGATGGAGGGGGAGGCACTGATAAGGAAATGAGCGGCCCCTCTCTAAGAAAGATTTCAGGATGATGCAATGCTAACCCCGAAGCTCAGACGAGGCTCTGGTGCCTGGGAATGCCCCTGGGCCTGGGGTGGGGGTGGAAGGAGAGGCCTGGAGGCCGCTCCCCACAGGGACAGGAGGGGCAACCATTTCCAAACTCTGCCTGATGAACCCTTTCGTCTCCTCATCCTGTCGCGAGAGCCTTTACCCAGAGTGACAGCCACTTAACCACGGAGAATTTCCCCTCCCGTGGGCTCCCCACCTCCCGCGTTGCCCTGTTTTCCGCTGACGGTGTGAAGCAGCCCCGTGATTCACCAGCCCCACCTGCTCGCATCAGCGCATCCTCCCAAGGTAGTGTGGGTGTGCCCTTCCCATCAGTCGAGCAAAGGAAACTCCTGTTCAGAATTTGTACACTTCTTGGCCCCACTATACCCCGAACCAGCGGAGCTGGCTCCTGCCACTTATTCCCCTTTGTCACTGCCAGGAACCCCCCCCCCCCCCCCCCCCGGCCTGGTCTTTGGGATTCAGCTCGTGATCGATAAGTTTCCTCCAGGACCAAGTGCTTATCCCTCCCTGGCTCTAAACGTGAGCTTACGGACACTAGCCAATTGTGTATGTTTGTGGCCTGGCCTATTGGCTAATCCATTCATTCAACACATATTTATGGCCGAAACTGGTTTGGCTCAGTGGATAGAGCGTCGGCCTGCGGACTCAAGGGTCCCAGGTTCGATTCCGGTCAAAGGCATGTACCTTGGTTGCGGGCACATCCCCAGTAGGGGGTGTGCAGGAGGCAGCTGATCGATGTTTCTCTCTCATCGATGTTTCTAACTCTCTATCCCTCTCTCTTCCTCTCTGTAAAAAATCAATAAAATATATTAAAAAAACACAAATATTTATGGAAGACTTTCAGGCATAGTTCTAGGCACTGGAGAGACAATACGCGCAAAAAGATGTGGCTTCATAGAGTTTGCTTGGGAGACATATTAAACTAATGATTGTATAAATATAACAGTACATGCAGTAAAGAAAAAAATACAGGAGTTTGCAGTCTTGCCTGGGGTTTCACAGGGAAGTGGCAATTTAACAGATCTAAAGAATGAGTAGGAATTGACTCGGCAAGGGTATTGGAGAAAATCTTCCTGGACTTCTAGCATAGCATGTGCAAAGGTCCTGGGGCCGAAAGGAGGCGGGCCAGTTGGCTGGCGTGCGGAAAGCAAGGGGGAAACTGAGAGGCAAGAAGGCTGGGGAGGGCACTGAAGATGCGATGGGTAGGGCCTTGTGTGCATGTTGAGTATCCTGGTCTGCATCCCAGGAACAGTGGGAAAGAAGCCACTGAAGGGTTTTAAGTGTGACGTGATGGGATTTGTAGTTGTGAAAATTACTGAGCAATTGTCGGTGCCTCCCCCCAAAAAAAACTGGGGGGGGGGTTAGCAGGTCAAGTTGTGGTCCCGGGATAGGTCAGAGGGGGTCAGGGTGGCCCTGCTCTGTGTGCTGGTTCCTTGACTTACTGCCCTGAGATGCCAGGCTCGTGGGCAGGCGGTGAGCTCTCAGCAGGTGCTCCTGTGGAAGGGCCAGAGGGGGGACGCGGTTGGGTTAGTCCCAGTGCAGCCCCGATTCAGGTTCCACCTTTGTCATCTCAGTTTTCCTTGCTCTGAGAAGAAGGACAAGCCTGGTAAAGTCTCTTTTAAAAGCGACGAATTGCCCTCTCGTTAGGAACCCACCCACCATCGCTTCTCAGGGAAGAGCCTCGAACACCTGCCGCAGGTTAGGGTCCTTCCTGCCAAGCTGGCTTCCGCCCGGCCCCCGGAGGCACCCAGCCTGGCAGTGGTCTGCAAGGTGAGGTGGGCTTTGAGGGGCATGGCTGTGCCCGTCTCAGATTCCGAAGACCCCCAGCTCTGACCTGATCGTGTGACCTTGGGCAAATCGCTCCCCTGCCTGGGACCTCGGTGTCCTCACCTGCAAACTAAGGGGAGCTACAGAGCCCCCTCCATTCGACTGGGACTCGGGCAGGATGCCCGCTGGCAGCACTGCGCGGAGCTCCTGGGGGGCGCACAGCAGGGGCGCACGGATGCAAAATCGCCAAGGGGAGGGGTCTGCCAGGGAGGCCGGTTGCTACGGTGCACTGGCACCCCCCCCGCCCCTGGGCCGAGCGCAGGGCCTGGGGGCCACGAGGTTACGTAAGGAGCGGGGCGGGGCGGGCACCGCCCGAACAACGCGGCTGCCCTGCCCCTGGTGGCTCAGCCCCCGCCCGCCCGCCCGCCTGGCGGTGGCGGCAGTAGCAGCGCAGCCCGCGGAATGGAGCGGCGCCGGGGCTGAGCCGGGCGCGCACGGGCTACCGCATGTGCTGCGCGGGGAGCAGCTGCCAGGCGGGCAGACAGCGAGTGCCAGAGGCCCCGTCGGAGCAGCCGCGGGAGAGCGCCGGAGATGGGGTGAGTGAGCCCGCCGCGCTGGAGGGCTGCGGGCCTCCAGCGCGTCCGCCGGGAGCCTGGAGCTCGCGCGCCACCGACCCCGCGCCCTCCGCCCCGGGCCCGTGGCCCATCTCTCCAAGCCGCCGGGGCACCGCGCAGGGATCGGCGCCCGGCCGGCTCTGCTGCCTCGGCCATGCGGCGGTCCCCCCGCTCCCGGGCGCGGTCAACTCCAGGGCCTGTGTCTGTGAGTGTGGGAAGCAGTTTATCCTTCTCCGCTGTTGGGTTTATTACGAACAAAATGGAAATCCAAGTTTTCCTGGAAAGGAAATAATAAGAGCCCCCCGGCAGAGGGAGGGTGGACTTTTGAGTCTGTTGGAGATGGCTGCGGATGATGGCAGGCGGTGAGGAGCTAGGTGAGGCTTCGGTCTTGGAAACCACCAAGATGCTCAGGAGAGAAGTTGAAATACTCTGTCGAAGTGACTAATGCTTCTGAGTCTATAAAGTAATTTAAAAAGCAGGATTGATTGCTCCAGGCGTCTCTCAGAGCAGTAGGCGCTGTGAGTCAGGGAGCCACTGTGCTAATAACAGTTAAACTCCTTACATGGAGGATGGGGGGACCTCAGTATTCAGGGAATGGCTATTGTGCCCATTTCACAGATGAGGAAACTGAGGCCTGAAGTGGTTTGGTACCTTCCCACCGGTTGGTCCGCTGATGAGCATTGGTAGAGGGACCCTGTGTGTGGGCAGAGGGAAGCCACAGCCTGACAGTGGGGGGTGGGGTTGCAAGTGAACCAGAGTTCCTTCATCTCCGTGTCCCCTGCTGCTGAGCTTAGCGTCCTTATCATGACCCAAAGACTTGTGCTCTGTGGGGCTAGAGATCTTGCTTTCCTGTATGGGATAGGCGAGGAGTGGCAAGGGGCAAGATTGCCTGGGGGCTGGACCCAGCTCCCATGGGTCAGTGGGCATTATGTGCCTGGCTCCAGAAAAGTTTCTGGAGTCCTTTTACCTAGTGAACTCTATCTGTGGGGTCTGCACCGTGCTTGAAGGAACCAGAGGCAGGCCAGGAGGAATTTCAAGGAAGGGAAGTATGGGGGCTCCGGACCAACATGAGCAGACAGGGGAACAGAGAGGGGCCGGGAGATGTGCCTCAGACATTGGTGCAGATTCAAGAGGTGTCACCCGTACAGAAACGGGGGGATTTAACGAGGGGCCCCCTGGCTGGGAAGCAGACTGTCACATTCCCAGTGACCCCACCATAGACTGTGAAAGGGCTGTTCTTTGAGCAGTGGGAACCTTTGCAGCTCTCAGATTTCATACTTAAAAAAAAAAAAATGCATGGGAAGGAGTTGGCAAATGTAGATCTCAAGATGGGAGATAAAGGGATCTGGTAATTTTAACTCCCTGTCCCTCCCCCACCCCCTCAGCCAATGCAAAACCCACCCAGCACACTTACGTGATCAAAAACAAATATTAAAACTCCAACTGGTTGAGATCAAACAGTTCCGTGGAAATGAAAACGTTTACTCATAAAGAAAATGTTAGAGAATAATTTTTGTTGTGGAGAGACAGGGAGGAATAGCTTGGGGATTTTGTTTAAACGTGGGATACATCTTTCGTGTAGTGTTACTGTCATCCATGAATGTCTGTTACTTCTTATAGGTAAGGGCTGTTTGGAACTCCTGCCTAATTCTGCCATTTTTAATATGCCCACTTGTATAATTTATGGGAATGCACAAGCAAGCCATGGCTGTAAATTGAGATGGAGCTAGGGCTGGATAAGCAGTTTAGACAGAGGCGGGTGGAGGGAACCATGTTCACTGAAAATAGAACCAATGTCATTCTTCCTGAGAGTTGAGTGGGATGGAGGAGGAAGAACCGGGGGAGGGCAGCCAGTAGGCAACTTTGCCGTGGTCCTGCAGCCTTGGTGTGGCTGTCCTTGTCGACACGACCAGGATTTAAGAAAAAAAAAAAAAAATCTGAGCTTACCTCTCCCCACCTAAGATGCTTTTCCCCATTCAGCGTCCCTGTGTCCTGCTTCTCTTCCGTGAAATGTTTCGCATTGTGTGTGGTTTCCCCGGTAAGTCTGTGTTCTCACTCCCCCAGGCAGCTTTTTCCAACCTTCTTCCCTCCCCAGACCCCCCTCTCCTCCCCACGCACACATGTAGCCTCCTTTTTCAGTGACGACCACGGACAGCCTCCCCTCCCCACCACGCCTGCAGTGTCCGGTGTAGCGGCTCTGCGTTTTCCTTCTCACCTGCTTTGCCAAATGGATGGCCAGTCCCTCCTCTGGTCCTTCCTACCAGAACCCCAACCCTCCCCTCTCACCTCCTCAGGAAACATTTCTCCATCTTCCTCCACCTCCCTCTCTCCAGGCTCTTCCCCATCAGTATACAACGTGTGCTTCAATTCAGTGCTGTCCAGTAGGACTTTCTGTGTTCATGGGAAATGCCCTATGTCTGTGTAGTCCCGTATGGCTGCCACCAGCCACATGTGGCTGTTGGGCACTGGAAATGGGGCTGGAGTGGCCGAGGACCTGCATTTTTTATTTTAATTTACATTTAAACAACCACAGGTGGCTAGCGGCTGCCGTATGGGGTGGCACAGTTTTAGCTGCTCTTATTAATAGCTTCCTCCTGCTTCAGTTCCACTTCCTGGATCCCTTTCACCTGAAAACATCTCAAAAGATATGTCCAGCCCGGCCGGTGTGGCTCAGTGGTTGAGCGTCGATCTATGAACCAGGAGGTCACGGTTCGACTCCCGGTCAGGGCACATGCCTGGGTTGTGGGCTCATTCCCCCGTAGGGGGTGTGCAGGAGGCAGCCGATCAGTGATTTTCTTTTATCATTGATGTTTCTATCTCTCTCTCCCTCTCCCTTCCTCTCTGAAATCAATTAAAAAATATATTTTAAAAATTAAAAGACATGTCCAAACCCACTGTCTCCATTCGTTTTCTTCGCCCACCGTTGGCTCACCCCTCACACTCTACAGTCTGGCTTCCGGTCCCACCTCGCCACTGAAGCGGCCAGGGTCCCTGATGACCTGCATGTTGCCAGGCTCTGTCCTTGTCTTACTCTCCCTCCCGGCTGCGTTCCTCACAATGGCCACTCCCTCCTCCTCGAAGCACCTCCCCTCCCAGCTTCTTGCCACCACTCTCCTCTTCATGGGTGGATGCCCAACCACTGAGGCGCCCCGGCCAGGCGGCCAGGCATGGCGACTCCTCTCCGGTTTCCTCTTGCCTTCCTTCCTGATGATTCCTTTTAGGCTCCCTGCTGGTTGTTCCTCTGCCTGACCTCTGCATGATGGTGTTGCTGGTCCTGGCTCCTTTCTGCTGTCAGCATGCTCTTCCTAGGTCATGTCATCCGCCCCCAGCCATGGCTGTAACTGTCAACTACACGCTGATGAGTCCATGTTTCCTGAAGATCTTGATTCCTTTCAGTTCTCTCCTTCCTCCATCTTCCCCATCCGTTCACTTGCTAAGAGTCATCCTGGATTCTTCTCTCCATTACCCCCCTCCCCCCAGCCCCACCTCCAGGCTGTCAGTGAGCCCCGACCTCTGAATGATGTCCAGGGTATATTGGAGTGCATTCACCTCTCCCCATCGTCATAGCTCCCACTCTGTTCTTGGCCACTGCTGCCTCCTTCCCGGACTAACTTCCTAACATGCTCTCCAGCTTCCACTCTGGGGGACCTTCCAGTTCATTTTCCACACTAGACCCCAAGTGACTGGCTTTTAAAACCACAGATCAGCCCTAACCGGTGTGGCTCAGTGGATAGAGCGTCGGCCTTCGGACTGAGGGGTCCCAGGTTCGATTCCGGTCAAGGGCATGTACCTTGGTTGCGGGCACATCCCCAGTAGGGGGTGTGCAGGAGGCAGCTGATTGATGTTTCTCTCTCATCGATGTTTCTAGCTCTCTATCCCTTTCCCTTCCTCTCTGTAAAAAATCAATAAAATATATTAAAAAAAAACAACAAAAAAACCCCACAGATCACATCACTCTCTTCCTAATACACCTTTCCTCAAGGCGGGGGCCTCATCTCCGCCTTTTTCAGCCCCTCCCCCCCCCCTCACTGCCCTCTGCTGTCTTTGGCTTTTCCTGCCCCGCCTCAGGGTCTTTGAACTTGCTGTTCCTTCTGCTCTTGCCCTGGCTCCGCAAATACCTTCTTCTCTTCCTTCAGATTCCGACATCCTGGATCAAAATCCTGGACCTCCAACAGACTCTCCAATTGCTACACACTTCCCTGACCACCCCCATGCCTCGCTCACACACACACCTTTGTTTCCACGGCACACGGCAGTCATCTGGGCTTTGTTTACTTCCGTATAATCTCCTCCCCAATAGCATCCGGCAAGGATGAAATCTTACCTTTTTCTTCAGTGTATTCCAGCACGCAGCAGTGTCTGACACCGAACAGGCCCCCAATAAATCTTTTTTTGATTGAGTTAATGCTTGCATATGCTGGGCAGCCTCGCTTGGAAGCTGGCCTGGAAGTTGTGATAATTTTTGGATTACCTTTTATATAGCTGGCTTAATTGAGAGTGGCAAGGGCCAAGAGAGAAAGAAATCACATTTGGGTGCCGTTTTCTTTTAATGCTAAAGCAAGCCATTTAGCTTTTATTGTGGTGGGGTTAGTGTTCAGGCCGAGGATTGGGGTTGTAAATTGTCCTTTTATCTGCCCGCGAAAGGCTGGCAGGAAAGCTGGCTTGTCTGCTGTTGTGACTTTTGGTGGATTTTTGTCCGTGTTTACAAACAAGATCTACTGTATTTCTGTTTGGCTTCAGTTTACACTCATTTATTTTCTTCAGCCAAGATTACATTGCAGTGTACGGAGGCCACAATCTTGGTTATCTAACACCGGGGCCTTCTCTCAGTAACCTATACCGGTGTACTTTCTTTTGATGTCTACCCCCACTCCTTCAGTTTTCCGTTCCTCCTGAATCACACCGAACTATGCAGTTCCTACAAATTATGGCCTTTTGTTTGGGGTTTGTGTTGACTGAAATAGATACAGTCTCTCAGATATACGGAGGGAGCTGGTCTACTCTTGGTCCCGTTGTGGGTTTGTTAGACTTCACTTTCTTTTTTAAATATATTTTACTGATTTTTTACAGAGAGGAAGGGAGAGGGATAGAAAGTTAGAAACATCGATGAGAGAGAAACATCGATCAGCTGCCTCCTGCACACCCCCCACTGGGGATGTGCCCGCAACCAAGGTACATGCCCTTGACCGGAATCGAACCCGGGACCCTTCAGTCCGCAGGCCGACGCTCTATCCACTGAGCTAAACCGGTTTCGGCTAGACTTCACTTTCTAAAGGTCATTCAGTCTCTTCATCTGTAACGCAATTGGAGAGTCTGTTGGAGATTCAGGATGAGCAGATCTACTAGCTAGTTCCTGCCCTTGTGGGGTTTATAGTTTATAAGGGGAGATAAGCCACAGATGCAAACACCAGCTCTATGTGTGAGTTTAAACAGAGTGTTTTAATCATCCGTAGGGTGTCAGAGGGGGTGCCTGGCTCTTTGGGGATCAGTACATTATGAGGAGGAGCTGAGCAGGCTGTTAGCATTTTAGGATCACCCTCATCAGACAGCCAGCTCCCTTATGTCAGAGCTGGAGAAATACACAGGACTGGGAAGGGGGTGGCACTCGGTAGACGTGATTGAATGAATGAGTGTAGGAATGAATGGATACTCTCTGCAGGTCGTCTCTTACTTTGGGGAGAGCCATCATCCTTGTTAGAAACAGCCCAGAAGCTCCTGGCTTTGAGGGTTTTAGGTTGGAGCCCAGGGCACCACAGCCCCCTGAAGGAGGGCCCAGAGCACAGGGATGGTTTGTTTGTGTCGAATGCACTCAGTGATTTTGTGTAAGTGATCAGTTCTCTGTTCTGTAATGGCTCCTGGGAACTTATAGTCAAATGTACCTTTAGCAGATTTATCCATTCCCTTGCTCAGTTTGATGGCCCTCCCCTGTTTGTCTTCACTCTTTCTCACCTATCCCCCCCTTTTTTTTTTTAACAAAATGAAAATAGCTTTGCTTCTAATTATAAAATTATTACATGTTCATACTAAAACATAACAGCATGAAGAAGGAAGTGAAAATTACTTGTCATCCCATGTCGCAGGGATAACCTTTGTCATCAATCATTGGTCTGTCTATCCCGTGTATAGTATGTCTCTGTGTTTAGAGATATGCATGTCTACATAGAGCAAATGTGTGTTTTTTTTTTTAACAAAATTGCATCGTATCATACATCTGTTTTTTAAAAAATATATTTTATTGATTTTTTACAGAGAGGAAGGAAGAGGGATAGAGAGTTAGAAACATCGATGAGAGAGAAACATCGATTAGCTGCCTCCTGCACACCCCCTACTGGGGATGTGCCTGCAACCAAGGTACATGCCCTTGACTGGAATCGAACCTGGGACCCTTCAGTCCGCAGGCCAGTGCTCTATCCACTGAGCCAAACCGGTCAGGGCTCATACATCTGTTTTATAACATAAGTTTTTAACTTAAGATACCTCGAGTGGACATTTTTCCATGCCAATAACTATAAATATACATCATCATTTAAATCCACACCTACGTCCAATTTGTCATTTTGCTTGATTTTATACGTCTTTGTAGACCCGCTTAAATCCTTTCTAGAAGAAGGCAGGGTATATTTTTACAAAAATAAAAGAAGACATTTTGACAATCCCTTACAGCAGTGGTTGGCTTTAAATGAATGATTGAAAGAGAAACACAGTGGAGGAGACCGAGATCACAGTGAACACTGGGAGTGCGCGGTGGCACTGTAATTTTGGGTGAGTCACCGTTCCTTAGCGCATCTTCGTGCGAACATGAGGATTCACCGTCGTTGCTAAGGGTGGTTGGTGGACCAGGGCCCAGCTGCTCGGATTGTTTCTGCTTGGAAATACCAAGGCAGGAAGATGCTGCTTTCAGACCTGGGCGGAGGGTTCTTTGCCAGCAAAAAGCACCCGGGCCCCACCGGGGCGCCTCTTCGCTTCAAAAGCCCTTTGTCTGATGGGCATCACACCTCCTCCCTCACAGGATCCCCTGGGCGTGAGAATGGGCAGGGACATACCTTCAGGAAGGACGTTATAGTCCCTGCTTCAGTTGGAAGCCAATTTTTTTTTGTTTTTAAAGAAAGCACAAAACCTAGATAAATCCTGTGATCTATCACCTTTGCCAACACAAAACCTTTGGGAAAAAGACTACCCGTTGGTACATGGGGTCGGGATAGGATCTCCTTTTCCATCTGAAAAGAAAAACTTCCTTCGCCTTTGTCACAGTGAAGTTCACAGCAGTCCCAAACCAGATTGGCCAGAGAGAAACAGCATTTACAGAGTGTTAGAAATCTCAGGGGTAGCAAGTCCTGACCTCATAGATCTTGAAAGTTAGACTTTGGTTTTTTTCCCAATGAAAATAAAGTGAGTAAAACGAAGCATGAGAAGGCAGTCAGGCACAAAACTTGTAATTTGCATTGGTTTTTCTTTTTCTTTTTTTAAATATATTTTTATTGATTTCAGAGAGGAAGGGAGAGGGAAAGAGAGATTGGAACATCAACGATGAGAGAGAATCATGGATCGGCTGCTTCCTGCACGCCCCACACTGGGGATGGAGCCCACAACCCAGGCATGTGCCCTGACCAGGAATCAGACTGGGACCTCCTGGTTCATAGGTCGACGCTCAACCACTGAGCCATGCTGGCCGGGCTTGCATTGGTTTTGATACCCTGGTCTCTAAGCATGGCTTGCTATGTGTCTTACACACCTAGGTGTTGCATGCAGGCTGCCCCCAAGTCGTATTTATAGGTTGGGAGGCGCGCACGGGCATCAGGAACCAATCTCCTGGTGGGGTGCGCTTTGTGTGGGGGGCGCGTCAGGTTGTCAGTCTCTGCTAAATGCACGACAGTCTCCGGTAGTTCTGCCATCGGGTGCTGTTAGTCACGTGGTCTCATTCTGGTAGAATTTATTTAAATTCTATTTCAAATTAGCTTGTTAAAATAAAAATATGCTTGTGGGGAACACATTTGGAAGTTTGTCAACAACTAGAGATATTTTTTAAAAAAACATTTTATTCACAAGCCTGGTTGATAGTCTGATTCTTCTTCTTCTGAGGAACTGGGGACCATGGTGTCCCCCCATGCAGAACAGCTTAGGATAAGGCATTACCGCTAGCCAAGACAGTTAACGTGAGAGCCATGCTTCAGGAAACCCTCAGTGCCCTGGCCAGCGTGGCTCAGTTGTTCTGTGCACCAAAGGTTGCTGGTTTGATTCCCTGTCAGGGCACATGCCTGGTTGCAGGCTTGATCCCCAGTAAGGGGCATGCAGAAGGCAGCTGATCGATGCTCACCTCTACCTCTCCCTCTCTCTCTCTCCCTCCCTCCCTTTACCTTACTCTTTGTCTAAAAATCAGTAAACTGTTCTTTAAAAAATAAAAGGTGGAGAGCTCACATGAGTTGACCACAACACCATACCCAAAGAAAAGAAAAAAAAAAAAAAGAAAGAAAAGAGAAGGAAAGAAACCCTTCGTATACAGGTGCCTCCCAGCCGCAGGAGGGGCTTGGGCAGGGCCCTTTCTGCCTGGAGCCGGGAAATCCCGGTCCCGATCACCCCTGAGGGGCTGCTCTTTGTTCTCCTGCAGCCCTCGGGGGAGTTTCATCTGTGGGTCATGGGGTGGGGGTGCGGGGACGTCCCCAGGGATCCAATTAGTGAGGAATATTGCAGACCCTGCTGCTGGGCATTGGATCCCTTTTGGGATCTTTAATTGGAAACGCTTTTAATTGGAGTTGTTGGGCGACATGGAGGAAAGCAAAGTTGCCTTGGCTTCTGTTGTCTTGGGGGAAGGGGTGACGGAGAAGGCCCTCAGGGGGAAAAGGAATTGAGGCTCCAAAGGGCAGATTTCGGCTCGGTGGGTACCAGGCAGAGTTCTCTAACTCCTCCGTGCAGACTGCAGGTAGAACTGACTGTCGCGCCAAGGTGTGAGTTCCTTGTCCCGGAGGCACTTGTCTGGGGGCGGGGAGGATGGGGAAGTACAGGCAGGTGAGACTCCGGCCCCTGGGCTGGCTGTGTGAGCTTGGACAAGTCATCTCTGTAAACTTTACCTTCTCAGGGATGGATTGAATGAGAAAGTGTGTGTCAACATTTAGTACAGTGCCTGCCACGTAAGTACTCGGAGAGCGGTGGCTAAGTTTACCACCACCACCACCTCCACCATCATGATTTCTGCTTTGGGTGGTGGGTTGGCAGGTACCTTCCGGTATTTTCGGTTAGAGACAGTCCACCCCTCATCTCTCATCCCCTCAGGCACAACACCCGCCCCCTTCCCCCCCCCCCCCCTCGCCCTCCTGCCGGCCCAGACCATATGAGGTTTGCCCTCTGAAGCCTTGCCTCATGTCGCTCAGCCTCAGGTAGGGCTGGTGGAGGACCGTCCCGGGCCAGAGGACAGGGGAGGTCAGGAGAGCTGACCCACACATGCCAACAAGACCAGCCTGCCAACCAGTTGCTTTCACGGGGAGGTGCAAGCGTGGACAAAAAAACAAGGGCCCCTCCCCGCTGTGTGCATCCGGCTAAGGGTTTGCTTTGCCGGTCAGGGAAGCCTTCGTTTGATTATCTGTGTGTTCATTGGCTCATTCATTCAAGAAACGGTGGCCCTCTCCCTCTCTCATCCCAGTGTTAGCCTGCAGATCTGTGCGCCTGTCGTGTATTTGATGTAAATTACTTGCTAGGCATCGATCGAAGTGGCAGTGATTCATGACTCCATCCTCATCCGTTTGCATTTCAAGCCTGCTGTCACCTGGCCTGATCTACCTGTCTTCTGTGCACCCTCAATACTTGGCCGAGGCCCCTTTATTCTGTTTATCCCGTGAAACATTTAATTATAATGCAATGTGTGCCCTGACCGGTTTGGCTCAGTGGATAGAGCATCGGCCTGCGGACTGAAAGGTCCCAGGTTTGATTCCGGTCAAGGGCATGTACCTTGGTTTTGGGCACATCCCCAGGTGGGGGTGTGCAGGAGGCAGCTGATCGATGTTTCTCTCTTATCGATGTTTCTAACTCTCTATCCCTCTTCCTTCCTCTCTGTAAAAAATTAATAAAATATATTAAAAAAAATTATAATGCAATGTGAGGTCCACGCAGTATCCTAATCTGCATCTTCCCCACCCTCACCAACCAGACCAGTGCAGGCCCGGGGAAGTAAGAGCACCATTGATGTGATTTTACTTGTTCTAGTCATGTCCACATTAAGGAAGTGAAAGAAACAGATGAAATGAGTTTTCATGTCTTTTAACCCAACATATCCAAAATATTACCATTTCCACATGTAACCCATGGCGAGTAAATCAGATATGGTCCCTCTTCCCATGCAATTGACACTCCAGTGAGGGAAACTCTCCTCCTCCTCCCCCTCCCCTCCCCTCCCCTCCCCTCCCCTCCCCTCCCCCTCCCCTCCCCCTCCTTCTCCTCTCCTCCCCCTCCCTCTTCCCCTCCCCTCCCCCTCCTCCTCCTCTCCCTCCCCCTCCTCCTTCTCCCCCTCCTCCTTCTCCCTCTCCCCCTTCTCCCCCTCCCCCTTCTCCCTCTCCCCCTCCCCCTCCCCCTCCCCCTTCCCCTCCTCTCCATCCCCTCCTCCCCCTCCTCCCCTTCCTCCTTTTCCTCCTCCACCACCTGTCTCTGCCGCCCCCCGCACCTGCCCCCCAAAGACGCCTGTAAATGAAGGTGTGCTCAGAGCTACGAGGGAGAGAAGCACAGGCTGAGACCAGCGTTAGGATGTCTGGTTCAGATGCCTCTCCGAAGAGGTGACATTGAAACCGAAGAACAGGAACAGAGCCTGCTAGGTGGAGGGAGGAGCAGGTGCCACAACCTAGAGTGGGAAGGAGCTGCCCGGAATGTTCCAGAAATGGAAATCAGATCTGCGTGGCCGTATGGCCACAGGTGAGGAGACAGAGCTCAATGTGGGGCTAGAGAGAAGTGGGGGGGACGACATCGGCTGTGGCATGGCTTTTATTTGAGATGCAGTGAGGTAGGGCTGCGATGAACCCATCTTCTGGGGTAAGAAGCCTGCTATGGTCCTAGCCAGTTTGGCTCAGTGGATAGAGCCTACAGGGTCCTGGGTTTGATTCCGGTCAAGGGCGTGGACCTCAGTCACAGGCTCCTCCCCGGCTCAGGCCCTGGTCAGGGCGCGTGCAGGAGACAACCAATTGGTGTGTTTCTCTCACATCGATATTTCTCTCTCTTTTCCCTTCTCTCTAAAAATCAATGGGAAAATATCCTTGGGTGAGGATTAAAAAAAAAAAGAAGAAGTGAAGCGAGGAGACCAGTGACAGGGTTCCTGGTTTCAGGGACAGAGGACACTGGCTGGGGCGAGAAGGCTGAGGAGGAGAGGGAGAGAAGTGGGCAGGTTCCACCAATGGTTTGGAGATGGGTTCGCTGGGACTGTCAGAGGGATTGCACGTGGGCTAAGGGATGAGGGAGAGGGAGGACAGAAAAGGACCGCTTCGGTTTTTGGGTTAAGCATCTGGTAGACGTGGGGAAGCCGGGAGGGCAGATTGGGAGCGGGGTCGGGGAGTCAAGCTCAGGCATCCACATGGGAGGCCGGAGGTGGTGAGTGGAGCTGGGGAGAAGGCACTGGACTCCATGCCTCTGGGGCCAGCAGAGGTCACACTGCAGGTGGCCTGGGCGAGGCCGTGGTCGGGAGGGGCCGGCAGGGCAGGAGCGGGCTCAGGAGCCTGCAGCACCCACTGCTCGGTGGCATCGGGAGGAGCAGCCAGCGAAGTGGGAGGAGGCGCGGCTCGGGAAGGAGGAGGCAAGTGGGCAGTGGCATCAAGGCGGTGGATGGAGAAGTGTCGCAACGAGGCGGGCTTGGCATTGGTGTTGGGCACCGCTGAGACGTGGCCGGGACCAGGCAGCATGGCGGATGCTGGCGGCCCTGACCTGAGCCGGCTCAGTGGTGAGGTGGAGCCAGGAGCCAGGTGGGTTGGAAGATGAATGGGAGGCTGGGAAGGGGGTTTGTGGGGATGCGGACCACTTTGTCTGTCTTTCTTTTTTTTTTTTAAAAAAAATATTTTTTATTGATTTCAGAGAGGAAGGGAGAGAGAGAGAGAGAGAGAGAGAAATCAATGATGAGAGAATCATTGATCGGCTGCCTTCTGCACGCCCCCCTACTGGGGATCGAGCCCGCAATTCAGGCACGTGCCCTTGACCGAAATCGAACCTGGGACCCTTCAGTCCGCAGGTCAGTGCTCTATCCACTGAGCCACACCAGCCAGGGCTGGACCACTTTTTCAAGAAGTTGACTGTTAAGGAAGCAGAGAAACAGGACACTAACATGGGAGGCTGCAGGTAGAGGGAGAATGCATTGAAGACAGAACTCCAGCCCTGTGGGTGCTCATGGGAATGCTGCCCCGGAGAAGGGGACCACAGAGGAGCCAAGGCCTTCAGAGGAGACAGATGCAGTTCCGGCATCAGAGGAAGAACTGGCCCGCGGAGGGCAGGGCGGGGGGGGGGGGGGGCCGAGAGGGAGGCACCCTCTCCTGGAGGGGAGAAAAGGAGGCCACGGAGGAGGCAGGTGCGAGCAGGCTGGGTGTGGCGGAAGATGCCTGAGTCCCAGCCGGGGCTCCTGTTTGCTCCATGAAGTCTGAGGCAGGCCACCCCTGAGGGCGCGGGTGGAGGACGGGGCGTGGGGAGTCTGAGGAGGAGGAGAAGGTGTGGAATGGTCTGGGAGGGGGTGGCACGCCTGCTGGAGAAACCCAGGCTTGGGAACTGTGGCGGAGTGACAGTTTGAGGTCAGAGAACATGAATTTAAAGGGAAACTCGTCCACCCAGTTTGGTGACGTTGCCCAGTGGCTTGGGTGCGGGCATGAGGAGGCAGGTGGCAAGACGCACCAGCCTGGGGTGGCAGGGTATTCTCATGCGGCTGCGATAGGCCACGGGGCGGGCGGGTTTGGCCATTCAGGGGAGAGGGGAGCCAGGAGGTGGGGGTGGAGAGCAGGTCAGTCAGCGGGTGGGGGTCTCTGGGGTGGGGATGCCTCAGCAGCGGGCGGGTGGGCAGGAAGCGGGGAGTTGGAAATGCACATTCCGGGGCGGTGCATCCCTGGAGAGGAGGGGTCCTGGGAAGGCTGCAGCAGAAGGTCACGGAGGGGCGTTGGGATGCAGGCATTTTTGTGGAGGAGATGACGGGACTGTGCCCAGGGTGTTGGATGGTGACAGTGGCAGGAGCTGGGCAGAGGAAGGAGCTGGGCCTGGGGCCGAAGCCCCGACCAATGGCAGGAAACGGCTCGGAGGCTGGGTGGGAGGCCGGTGACAGGAATGGCGGGTGTGGTCCAGAGGATGAGTTCCAGCCCATGGCGCTGGTTTGCTCCAGGGGCATGAAGAAAGCCACCTGTGGGGGCGGGGGAGGCAGAAGGACACCCGTCGCCCTGACCCCTTGGGTTCTGCTTCTGTGTGTGTGTGGGGGGGAGAGGAGCAAGTCAGCTGTGTGTGCGGTGTGCGGCAGGGAACCCGCCTGTCCTCAGGGACCCGCCAGGTTTCGGTTAAGGCATCAGTGAAGGGAATATTCTGGTTGGGCAGATGGAGCCTGCTGAGTTTGAAGAGTTCAGTGAGCCCATGGAGGGTTTGCAGGGAAGGACTATGTCAGGTTTGAATGAACAGAGCAGGAGGTCCCAAGAGCCTGTGTGAGGGTGTGGCCTCTCCCTGAGGTAAGGGGGTGGGGTGTGCTCCTTATTGGGGTGGGGAGTGAGCCATGTCTTTCTGAGCAGGGGAAGGACTTGGGGATTTTAAGCTGATGGTGAGTCGGCCTGGTGATGGTTGTCCCAAACCCTGGCCATAACTTTGAAGACCTTGGTCGGAGTATGAAATGGCTGTGGTAAAGGAGCTGATAGGCCCTAGCTGGTTTGGTTCAGTGGATAGAGCATTGGCCTGTGGAATGAAGGGTCCCGGGTTCAATTCTGGTCAAGGGCACATGCCCGGATTGTGGGCTCAATCCCCAGTGGGAGGCATGCAGGAGGCAGCTGATCAATGATTCTCTCATCACTGATATTTCTCTCTCTCTCTCCCTCTCCCTTCCTCTCTGAAATCAATAAAAATATGTTAAAAAAATAATAAAGGAGGTGCTGGGCCTGCTTTCCTGTGCATCTAGAATGTTGTATTTGGTTCTGGCACCAGGGTTGATCCAGATTTCCATGAGTGGGGGAATAATTGGAGGAGGGAGAGCGGAGTGGGAGGGGCCTGGGTGGTGTTCTGTGAGGAGGATTTGAAGGAAGGTTTCTTGAGGTGGGGCCTCTGGACCCAGGGCAGGGGTCTGAACACCTCTCCCCGCAGATGCCCGGAGAACTGTACATACATATGTGCGTCTCTGGGGAGGGTGTCCATAGGTTTTATCAGACTTTCAAAGGGTCCCTGACCCCAAAGAGATTAGAACCACTTGTTTAATGGATTGGGACATTTTATTTAAAAAATATATATATTTTTAATGATTTCAGAGAGGAAGGGAGAGAGAAAGAGAGAGATGGAAATATCCATGATGAGAGAGAATCATGGATCGGCTGCCTCCTGCACACCCCACACTGGGGATCGAGCCAGCAACCCAGGCATGTGCCCTGACCAGGAATCGAACTGTGACCTCCTGGTTCATAGGTCGATGCGCAACCACTGAGCCACACCAACTGGGCGATTTGGGCATTTTAGCTTAGAGAAGAGAGAACTTGGCCAAGAGGTGAGGGTTAAGGGGAGGAGAGAGCTGTTTCCATGTGGATCACCAGCTGCCATGGGGGGAGGGGTGCGGGCGTGCTCTGAGTGACCTCCCCTGGTGGAACTCAGATCAGTGGGAGGGAGGGGGAGCCTGGGGTTGGCTCTGTGTGCATCTGGGGAGCCTGAGAGCAGCTGTCACAGGTGCGGTATGCACGGGGCAGGTGACAGAGGAGGTGGCCTGGGATGCTTTTGATGCAAAACTTGGTCCAAACCTTCTTGTTCTGAGGAGTAAGCAGCTTTGCGTGATACCAGGGTTTTCTGGTCCTCAGGCCGGGAGCGAGGAAGCCCCTGCAGGGGCTCAGGTGTGCAGCTCTGGGGTGCAGAGGCCCGGGGAGCCTGGCCTCCTTTGTGGACACAGCACATTAAATACCATCTCCGGGACCGGCCCGCCCCTCCCGGGGACCTCAGCCGACCCTCTGTGGTGTGGGAACAAGGTTCCCTATGGCGCGGCCTTGGGTGTGCTCAGCTCCTCCCACACCCCATGCCCTCTGTCGCCCCACTAGACGGGGGGTCCTTTTGCTGACGCAGAGCTGGGTGAGATTCGCACCGAAGTGGGCTCGCAGACCTGGCGTGAGCACAGCTTCATCTCTGGGAGGGAGGGGGCCCCGTACACCCCACACCCAGCGTGTCCCCAAGTGGTTGTTGGGCTCCCACCTTCCTTTGACACCAACAGAACCAGAGAGATTTGCTAAATTTAAAAGTGACTCCCGTGGGACAGCGCTGGTACTTCATCCAGCCTGGCTTTTGCAGAGCTTCCGGTCTCTCCCACTCGCTGCTTCTCTGTTTTTGTTTTTTTCTTTCTTTTAAAGCAGGCATGCCTCCCTAAGGATGGAATATTCTGGAAAACTGGAATTGGAATCCCACCGCTTGATTGAAAGCTATACCACTTGCTTCGAGGGAGGAAGCTAAAAAAAGCCACTCCTTGGCTTCTCCCGTGCATTTTAAATATTCTGAACGCTTGGCCTGCAGAAGAAACAATGCCCCGTTCCTTAAATAATTAAGCGGCGTTCACTGAGAATGGCGTGCTGGCCAGGCCGCTCGCACTGGAGCCCTCAGAGCCGCCCTCTCCAGGGGAGAGCTTGGGCACGTGCCCGGAGAGGTTGGCCATGTGGAGAAACTGAGGCAGCTTCACACACACACATCTGCCTTCCAGCCACGTGGTGAGATTGGCACAACCTTGGAAATGTCACAAAAGAGGATGAAGGGGCCCTGCAGGTCTCCCCCGCCCCCCCCCACCCCCGGCTGCGTTCATCATGTTTGTAACCCCAGGAATTCTTAGTTGGTCTTACTTGTCCCTTTGCTGCCACATGAGGTGACGGTGGCCTCAGACCCAGTGTGTATCCCCCCAACCACTAGAGCATTGGCACTGGTTTCTGTATGTCCTTGGTGGGCATTTGTAGTCTGTGCAGGGAAGGGAAGTCCCTCGCGCAGGAGCGATGGTGGCATCGCAGATCTGGCCCATTACTTCCTGGTGTCTGCCCTTCTGTGGTTGCATGACAGAGCGGTACGCTGGACAGACACAGGGTCAAGCCAGATGGCCGTTGTGGAGTCCGACTTGGTTCCTGCAGAAGACTGAGTTCTGCCAGGGGGAAGGGAATACTATTTATTGACTATTGATGTGCATTATCATCATTTAAGCTTCGTGTTATATGGATGAAGAAACGCGTTCAGAGAGGTTAAGTGACCTGACTCAGGTCACAGCCAGAACACAGAGCGGGGCTGGTGGTTATATGTGTTGTCTGGCTCCGAGGTTCACACTCGGCAAGACTTTTACTATTCCGTGACAAAAACAACCTTGGTTTCAAAAGTGCAACGTCAGGTTTAAAAGAAAAGCAGAGATGAGCCTCAAGGACGTTCTGTTAGCCTGCCTTTCAGAGGGCAGGGGCTAAAAGCAGGGATTTGCGCCGATGTGATCGCCTGGCCATTCAGACAGCTCTCTTGAGTTTTCTACAGATTTCTCACCAGGAATCCCTCAGCCATTCCTTCGTCTTCCCTTTCTCACCCTCTGTCTCCCAGTTCCTCCCTGGTCCTATTCTCAGATTTCAGCCGAGGTTCTCAGAATGACTTCAGTCTTCAGTCCTATTGAATTGCATGTTGTGATCACGTCTATTAAGACATTATTCCCATCACTTAATAGGAATCTAAATCTCAAATAAATAAACCTGTTAGGCTAGGTCTTACTAGTTGTCAGATTAGTTGTATCGACATTAATGTGGACACAAGAGGGTTCTAAGTTCTCCAGAACTCAAGTTGCTCACCCTCTTTTTGGCCACAAATCAGAATTTCCCACATGCATTTCCCACAGTTTCCCATACTCGTCAGTGGTTCGTGCTTTAGGTGGTTGCCTGTGTTGTTTGTCTCAAAGATACACAGAGTGTTGTGTTGTTGTTGTTGTTTTTAATCCTCATCTGAGGATATTTTTCCATTGATTTTTAGAGAGAATAGAAGAGAGAGGGAGAGACAGAAACATCGATGTGAGAGAAACGCATTATTGGTTGCCTCCTGCACATGCCCTGAACCAGGGCCCGGGCTGGGGAGAAGCCTGCAACTGAGGTATGTACCCTGGCCCGGAATCGAACCCGGGGCCCTTTGGTCCGCAGGCCAACGCTGAGCCAAACCAGCCACGGCTATGTTGTTATTTTTTTCCAAATGCTGCCGCTGCTTTGGCTGTCATGGAAGGACCCGCCTGATGGGAACACGAGCAACAAGGTGCTTTAGTGAAGTGGTTTCAAGACAGGCTCCCCAGTCAGATGCACTTTATTCAGGGTCCTCCATCCCAGGTGAGAGGTCAGCTTGAGTCTGATATTGTGAGATTTGATTCTCTCTCTGCATCTTACAAAATGTGATTAGTTTATGTCTTCACTTTCCTAGAGCAGATCTCTTACCCACGAATAGCTAAAGCAACCAGGGGATCCTGAGTGCAGCTTGAAGAGGAAGGCAGACTGAAAATGTCATCTGAGACCTAGATAGGATCGAGCTACCAGTGTTTTTGCAGGAAGATGTTTATAGTGGAGGGTCTTCCGGGCGGTCTGTTTTCAGAAGCCACATTCTCAGGTCGTCACCGGAACAGGTAAAAGCAGTTTCCCCACATTCCTGCGACCAAATATTTGCATGGCGGAGGCAGAAACCACCCTATGTGCTCAGACCTCTGTCCAAGGGCTTCTGGTGTTTTCTGCTTGTGCTGATCAGAATCACCCCGTTTATTGAGGTCACCTGTGTTCAGGTGGCAGCCAGTGGCACCAGAACTGCATCCAAGCTGCCCTGCGAGCAGCAAATTAGCCCAGCCACGTCCTCCTCACATCCTAGCTGAGCTCCTTCCTTCAGTCAATTAAGTTAATTTTCATTGAGTGCTTCCAGGGTGACTACGATGGATCTGGCCTCTGTCCAAGTAGAGCTTACAATATAGGAGGGAAAGGGGATATTAATTATAAAAAAAGGATATTAATTAATTATAAAAATAATCCTTCCAGGCATTTGTGGAGTAGTGTGTGCGAGGCGCTGTCCATGGTGTTGGGGTCATCGGTGAACGAGACCCATGAGTCCCTCCCTGCCTTCACGAAGTTTACATTGTAATGAGACACACAATAAGTAAAAATAAGTGAAAGTAACAAACAGGTACATTTTCTGGCAGGTTAGCAGACAAAAAGGGCCGTGGGAGGCAGAGGCAGGTAAAGGTGATGGGGCGCATGGGCTGGGCCGGTGGGGTGTGTGTGCGCCAATTACAGAGAGTGGGACGCATGAAATGGAGATTATAGGTGGGTTGGAGTTAAGGATAAATGACCGGGATGATAGCCTTGGTTAAGGATGGGCAAGAATGAACCTCTTTGCCCATTGACCTGCTGAGCAGCTCAGGATGCATCAGCCTGCACGTGGGGGGGGTCGGGAGGGGAGAGCGGCTGAGTGGTCTGGGAGGAGGGTCTGTGGAACAGGCTTGGGACATCACTGGTGCAGGCGGAGGGGGAGGGGTGGGAAGGCGCCTGCAGCACGCGTTGGGCTAGATGGCTTAGGTGACTCGCACTGAATAGCTGTGTGGCCTTGGGCAGCTGACTTCATCTCTTCCCGCTTTTCTGTTTCCCTCCCTGAAATGAAGACAGACACAGACTCTGATTTCTCAAGGTTGTTGGGACAATTGGGTGAGATACGTGTGCCAGTGCTCAGCCCGATGGCAGCTCACACTTAATACATGCCGGGACCTCCAGGAATACCTCGTCCCAGGGATGCTGAGGCTGGTGCTGAGGATCTCAGCATTGCCTATGACCATGGAAAGGCATTTCCAGCTTAAAAACCGGATAGATCGCCCTAGCCGGTTTGGCTCAGTGGATAGAGCGTCAGCCTGCGGACCGAAAGGTCCTGGGTTCGATGCCAGTCAAGGGCACGTACCTCGGTTGCAGACTCCTCCCTGGCCTGGGCCCTGGTTGGGGTGCGTGCAGAAGGCAACCCATTGATGTGTTTCTCTCATATCGATGTTTCTCTCTGTCTTTCCTTCTCTCTCCCACTCTCCCTAAGAATCAATCAATGGGAGAGTGCGGGTTAACACACACACACACACACACACACACACACCTCACACCAGATAGATCTCTGAGTAGAGGACCATGGATTGCTCTGAAGATGTAAACACGCATGGACGCCGTGAATGGAGGACGGAAGGCAGAAGCTGAGCACCAGGAGAAGTAAACACCAAGAGGGGAGAAGTCTACACACACGAGCCATCTGGCCCTTCGGAGGAGCCGGGCGATGTGTCCTTGGAACACGGACCCGGCACGGGCTGTTCTGGGGCCAGCTGTCTGACACTTGGCGGCTGCCTCGTTCTGTCCGCTAAACGTCAAGCATCAGGGCTTTTCCAAAAGGGAGAAGGAACTAGAACAGAGCCAGTACTGCGGGGCCCCCCCCTCCCCATCTGATCCATCAGAACCTCTAGAGGCCGGAGCACTACACAGAGTGATGGAGAAACATGGCATTCTCCCCCTAGTCACTTATTGCTACCTGCTGAAGACCCACCAGTACTCTACACACTTCCCTTCCAAACCCAGAGAAGTATGAAGCGCCTTTATGGGGGGCCGGGGGGGGGGGCTCCCGGTCCCTGTCGTTCCCTCTCTGTGCAGCCCTCTCCCCCAGCCCTTGGTTGAGACACATTTTCTGGGGTGCCAGGCTCTCCATGGCACCTGATAGAATGTCCTGGACACCCTTGAGCTCATTCTGGTTGGTGCTTTCTAGCTTCTCCCAGGCCAGGCAGGGCGCATGGGAGAGGTCATGTGTCCGGCACGCTGGGGTAGAGGGAGGAGGTTGCTGGTGGGGAGGCCAAAAGCTGGGCCTCCCGCTGCGCCGGGGCAGCCTGGAGCTGAGCGGGTCGATATATCTCAGCGTGGGAGGAAGGCATCACCTCGCCGTCCTGCTGGAGAGAGGGCTTTCCCTGCTGTCAGTGACGTCTGCCTGTTCGCCCTGTGGGGTTATGCAGGGCCCAGTCACCGGCAGCTGGTCCCTCTGGGCCCTCTGCGACTTGGGTTTCCACAAAGCTGGCCACAACTTCAAGTGCTTCCTCTATCAAGTGCTGCAGGGGCTTGAAGGCCTTACCTCTGCCCAGGCGGGGCTTATGGCCCAGTTTGGGGTTACAACACGCCTAGAGCTGCCCAAAGCCAAGGCAGCGTGTGTGACGGCCACAGAAGGAGCCGGGCTCCAGGCAGAGAACTCGGTCTGGTGCTGGGGCTGGTGCCTCTGATGGAAAAGGTGACCCATTTGCACTTTGCCTTGAAGGATGTAGGATTCTGACCAGGGGCGGGAGGGGAGCCCGAGTCAGGAGTGGAGGTCAGCGATAGGCATTCTGGGGGAGGCTCAGCTTAGCAGGAGGCAGGTTGGGTTAAGCCTGTCGGGTAGGTGAGGGATTGATGGGGAGGAGGCCCCAGAATCGGGTGGAGACAAGGCTGGGTGAGGACCCGGATTTCGTCTCTGGAGGCTGCCTGCACAGCCCGTGTATGAATAGCTGGACAGGGTGGGCGCCTGTGGT
Organism: Cnephaeus nilssonii; assembly: GCF_951640355.1. Classification (NCBI taxonomy): domain Eukaryota; kingdom Metazoa; phylum Chordata; class Mammalia; order Chiroptera; family Vespertilionidae; genus Cnephaeus; species Cnephaeus nilssonii. The sequence continues at coordinate 7,040,233 of NC_137095.1, read as the reverse complement.
TGGTTTGAATGGGATGCGGTCGGGAGGGTGTAGTACGAGGGAACAGAGCACCAAAAAGGCGCCCTTCACTCGTGTGCCGCTGGCTGGAGGTCCACCAGGGCTTGCTTTGGCCTGAACGCGGCCTCGCTCGGCTCCCTCTGAGTGAGCACGCACCTAGAGCCCAGGGCTCCGTGGGGCTGTGCTCCTATTTTTGCGCTCTTGCAAATGCCCGTGTTTATTTTTAAACTCGAGCCTTTGTAAAGCAGAGATGTGTCATGCAGGCTTTGCTTTTGAGTAAAGAGGTTCTCTGGGGCCACTGGAACCTGTAAAAGTCGCCCTTGGTTTAAAGTTGGACATTCTCTCAATTGATGTGTTCTGGCATCACAGGGAAGGCCACGCAGTGCTGTGCTGTTTAAAAAAGTCCTGGAAAGCGGAAACCCACATGCCGTTGGCCAGGTCCTTAGCTTGTCCCGGCACATCTGTGGCATGAGCAGTGGAGCTCAGAGAAGGGAGGTCTGCATGTCGGGGGTGGGCAGGTGGTGACAAGCTGGATGGAACCCCCTCAACCCCCCCACACTGCCCCATCCCTCCAATAGAAGTCCATGGACAAGGGGTTTAGGATAGAATGTCTGTTATCTTTTTAAAATATATATATTTTTATTGATTTCAAAGAGGAAGGTAGAGGAAGAGAGAGATAGAAACATCAATGACGAGAGAGAATCATCGATTGGCTGCCTCCTGCATGCCCCCCACTGGGGATTGAGCCTGCAACCTGGGCATGTGCCCTGACCAGAAATTGAACCATGACCTCCTGGTTCATAGGTCAATGCTCAACAACTGAGCCACGCCAGTCGGACTGTTATCCTTTAAGTACATGCAAGTTATAACTGACAAATTAATGAGATTAACTTAGTTTAAGGTGGACGATTCAGCATATGTACTTATTTATACCTTTCTGCCCAGAAGCCATTGAAGTGATAACAGAGAGATTATTAAAAGTATAATCCTGTGACAGCAAAGTGAATTGGAGGGAAGTACCAGCCGCTGAAAGATTGCAACAAATTTATGGGTGATAGAAAGAAGGGGAGGGCCCTAGCCGGCTGGGCTCAGTGGATGGAGCCTTGGCCTGTGGACTGAAGGGTCGCAGGTTTGATTCCGGTCAAGGGCATATGCCTGGGTTACAGGCTCGATCCCCAGTAGGGGGCGTGCAGAAGGCAGCTGATCAATGATTCTCATCATTGATGTTTCTATCTCTCTCCTTCTCCCTTCCTCTCTGAACTCAATAAAAATATATTTTTTTAAAAAAAAGGAGGGGAGGGATGGCTGTGACAGAAACACCGCAGAGGAGACCAGGCCCGGACCGCTGTTTGAGGAATTGCTGGACTGTTTCCCCAAAGCAGCTGCACCACTCTGCACCCCCACCCTCGGCGTATGAGGTTCCAGTTTGTCTACATTTTCGACAGCGCTAGTTATTGTCTGTCTTTTTCGTTATCACTCTGCTAGTGGGTGTGGAGTAGTATCTCATTGTAGCTCAGGTTTGCAATTTCTTGATGGTTAATAATGTTGAGCATCTCTTCGTGTGCTTATTGGCCATTTGTATCTCTTGGGGGTAGTCTGTTCAGATTATTTGCATTTGACTGGGTTATTTGTCCTTTTGTTACTGAGTTCTAAGAGTTCTTTTTAAAAAAAATTTATTTCAGAGAAGAAGGGAGAGGGTGAAAGAGAACCATTGATTGGCTGCCTTGTGCATGCTCCCCACTGGGCATCGAGCCCAAAACCCGGGCACGTGCCCTTGACTGAAATCGAACCCGGGACCCTTCAGTCCAGACCAGTGCTCTATCTACTGAGCCAAACCAGCTAGGGCTAAGAGTTCTTTATATGTCCTGAATGCACATTCCTTATTAGATGTATGATTTGCAAATATTTTCTCCAGTTCGGTGGGTTATCTTTTCAATTTCTTTGATGGTATCAATTGCAACACAAAAGTGTTTTGTTTTTTTTAAATTTTATTTTGATGTAGAGCAGTTTTATATTTTTTATTTTGGTGTTAATCCCACATCTGATGCTTTAACAAGTCCTCCTGATGGCACATTTGAAATCTTACAAACCCATTTCCTTCTTTCTGTCCCCACTGCTCTTGGCCACACTCTCATCGTCCCGTGCCTGGACGTGTACGTAGTGATTTTTTTTTTTTTTTTTTTTTTTGCGTAGTGATTTTTTATTAGCCTCCAGTCTTCCCCCTTCAGTGATCCTCCATACGAACGCTAGTTGTTCCTCTGAGTTGCAGTTCTGACTGTGCTGCTCCTTTGTTCAAAAATGGGCACTTCCTGAATTTACTTCCCATGGCACAATTTACCCATTTTAAGATATTAGTGGGAGGTCAACAGATCATAAGATAAAACATATTCTTAGTTAAAGTGGATAGCAAGATGTGGCCTCCCAGGAAAAGACATAAGAATTCATTGCTGCACAATAGTTCACATTTATGTTTGAATGCTTTTGAATTGGAGCAGCGTAAAACATCAGAGAAATTTATTTTTAGTTTATTGAGAACAAAACACATAAATGGCCAGACATCTAATGGTATTTTACTACAGATAAATGATACAAAAGCCCTCCACATTTAAAACTGAGAACATGATTGTTCCAGTTCTTTAAGAAAATCGTATCTGCTTAATATTAGGCATAATGTTGCCAAGTCATGTCCTCACATCAGGTACGACATCAGGTCTTCTAGATTGTGTTTTCCTGCCATTCGTATGAAAATCTCTGTGCATAGATGTGTTACAGCAAAAGGAAGAACAGAAGCTGCTCCTCCGGCAATCTTCTGTGCTCTCCCGAATCCGGCTGTTCCAGGAATCATTAATCGTTAAGACTTGGGCAGCTCGCCACCTGATTTTTAGAAAACATCACTTGGATGGATTCTGATTCTTGGCTCGTGGAGTTCACAGTGTGCAAATCATAAAACTACGTTTTTGTTTAAGGCTTCCTTTTTCACCTTGGATTCAGATAGAATTCATTTTGTTCCTTTAAATTTATTTTCATCGATTTCAGAGAGGAAGAGAGAGGGAGAGAGATACAGAAACATCAACTATGAGAAAGGATAATTGATCAGCTGCCTCCTGCACACCCCCCACCGGGGACCGAGCCCACAACCTGGGCTTGTGCCCTTGACCAAATTGAACCCGGGACCCTTCAATCCACTGGGTGACGCTCTATCCAGTGAGCCAAACCGACTAGGGCAGAGAGAATTAGTTTTTATTGTGTACATACATGTTCAATATGCCATATGTGGGATAAAATCATGAATATATGTTGATATCCTAAGACAAGATATCTTCCATAGATGAAACGTTGTGGCCAGAAGGTGCCTGTTGATGCCATGGCTAGTTTGTAAGGGCAGGTCACAGCCCTGTGTGTGGTTCAAATGACAGATGTTAGTGCACCACCCAGCTCCCACGTGATCTCCTGCAGCCTTGGGTAGAGAATACAGTTTCTTAAAGGCGATATCACACAATGTTGAGAACAGCTGTCCAAGTGCTTTTAACATTATATACATATGAATATACTGTATACGGAAGAGAAAATAGCTTTGACATGAACGTTCCATGGCGCACAGTTCCAAGACAAAGACTGATTTCCTTAGCATGGCATTCAGAGCCCATGGCTAGCCCCAGCCGGTTTGGCTCAGTGGACAGAGTGTCGCCTGCAGACCGAAAGGTTCTGGGTTCGATTCTAGTCAAGGGCATTCGGGTTAGACTGGATCCTCACCCACTCGGTTGCAGGCTCCTCCCTGGCCCAGGCTCTGGTCAGGGCTCCTGCAAGAGGCAACCAATCGATGTGTTTCTCTCCCATCGATATTTCTCTCTGTTTTTTTCTCTCTCTCTCCCATTCTCTCTAAAAAATCAATGGAAAAATATTGTCAGATGAAGATGTAACTTATATGATTTAAAAAAAAGAGAGAGAGAGAGAGAACAGAGTCCAAGGCTATCCAGTTTGCCTCACCTCTTGCTGGGTCCCCCCTGTAGCTACAGAGGGCTCTCGATGGTCCCTGAGTACACACACCTCTTGCACCTGCAGAGCCACCTCCACCTCAGCTGCCAAACCCTGCACATTGGCTGGGCTCTGGGCTGGGGTGTGTTGGGGGGCAGAGGAAAGGGTTTCTGTGCAAGGATGGAGGGGTGGCATTTGAACGTGAGATGGCATGGCAGTGTTGCTGCTGAGTTTTGTTTTATTTTCTCCCCTGAGCCTGTCCTTGGCCTTGTCCTCCTGGAATCTGTTTACCTATCCTTCATTTCCAGAGACGCTCCCCACTTCGTCCCATGCAGATGTTTGTCTTTCATCCTGGCTTTGCTTTTTTTTTTTTAAATAAATATATTTTTATTGATTTCAGAGTGGAAGGGAGAGGGAGAGAGAGATAGAAACATCAATGATAACAGAGAATCATTGATCCGCTGCCTCCTGCAGGCCCCCTACTAGGGATTGAGCCCACAACCCGGGCATGTGCCCTTGACCAGAATTGAACCCGGGGCTCCTCGGTCTGCAGGCCGACGCTCTATCCACTGAGCCAAACCAGCTAGGGCCTAGCTTTGCTTTTCTGAACCTGCCTCTCCCCGTCCTGACTGTCGGGATCCTCACCCACTGCTCCGGACCTACCACCTCTTTCAGGAAGTCCGCACGCTTTTCCGAAGCAGACAGGAATGGGGCTGGCGGCCCCTCTGGGCAGCCCCCGGAACTTAGTAAAACCCACATCACAGGAGACCCGCAGGAGAGTGTGCGCTGAAGGCGCCTGGGAACTGCCCAGCCCTCCAGGATCGAAGCAGTGTCATTGAGGAAGCCCATCAGCATCCATTCCCTGATGTAAATGTGACCCAGAAAGGGAATCCCCAGCCTGCAGAGTAGGAGGATTTGTGACAAATGAACTCATATGAGACCTCTCACTTGTCAGGTTTATTCAGCTGGGCAGTTTGGGGCGGGTGACGGTAACTTTAACAGAATGGGTCTGTTGTGACCCACTTGGAGGCCTTCAGACCTGGCAGGGAGACAGACTTCCGGCTCAGGTCCAGCAGGTGCAGGTTTCCCCTGGGCGTGGCTAACCCTGGGGCGTGGCCAACTCCAGGGCGTGGCCAACCCACGGCTGCAATAGGGTTTGTGGGATGATTTCTGTGTCGCCACTGATGGGCGGTGCTGCCTATATCACATACTTCATTCCTTGAACTTCCATTCCTGCACTCTGTTCTGTAATACTAATCTGTCTGTTCATTTGCTAATACTTTCCTGTTTTGTTTGCTGCAACTTTTATAATATGTATCAGTATCTGATATGGCCAAACCCTGCCATTGCTCTTCATTTTCAGAATTTTCTTGGCTATCTTCTCATAGGAAGTTTCTCCCATGTCTAGTTCTAAAAATAATCCTGTTGCCAGGCCGGTGTGGCTCAGTGGTTGAGTGTCAACCTATGAACCAGGAGGTCATGGTTCGATGCCTGGTCAGGGCACATGCCCAGGTTGTGGGTTCGATTCCTAGTAGGGGGCATGCAGGGGGAAGCCGATCAATGATTCTCTGTCATCATTGATGTTTCAATCTCTCTCTCCCTCTCCCTTCCTCTCTGAAATCAATAAAAACATATTAAAAATAAAAACTAAAAACAGGCTATGTCTTATTTACTAAAGTTTCGTTTTGCATGCATGAGAAATTATATTTATTTTTTAATACAGATCTTGCATAATTCTTTTTTTATCCTCAACCGAGAATATGTTTTTCATTAATTCTAGAGAGAGAAGAAGGGAGGGAGAGGGATATATATATATATATATATATATATATATATATATATATATACACACACACACACACACACACACACATACATACATACATGGATCAATTGCCTCACGCATGTGTCCCCACCGGGGATCAAACCCGAAACCTAGGTATGTGCCCTGACCAGGAATCAAACCTGCAACCCTTCGGTGCACAGGACAATGCTCTAACCGCTGAGCAACACCAGCCAAGGCTTACATAATTCTTAAATAGATTCCTATAAATTGTATCTTTTTAGTTACCATTGTAAATGGGATCTTTAAAAAAACATTTTTCCCCTCTATCTGGTTGTTTGCATATATAGGAAGGCTATCAATTTTCTTATTAGTAATTTTACACCTGGCAATGTTACTGAATTTTATTATTTATATTCACTTTTTTTTCACTTGATTTTCTTGGCTGTTCTAGATGTGTGATGCTACATACAACCAACAGTAACTTTCTTACGGGCTTTTGTATGAATGTAGAACCACAATATGCTTATGAGTTAGATTTTTTGCACAGAAGAATGTGCTAGAAGAACCTGGTGTTCATATCTCCTTTTTCTCCAGCTCTCTGTCCTAGGATTTGGGGATTTGACCCTGCCAGCACAGGGGCCTGCTGACCATCTAGACCAATGGTTTCCAACCTTTTGCACCTCACGGACCACCAGTGGTCCACGGACCACCGGTTGGTGACCGCTGAGCTAGACCAGTGGTTCCCAACGTGGGGCACACGCCCCCCAGGGGGGCAATTTGATGTTTAAGGGAGGCGATTCGAGAATGAGTTATTAACAGTAAATTTTTTGCATTTCTTATGGCTCAAGGGGCCTCATATCCAGTACATAAATATATATTGTGACATATTTATGCAATTCAGTTCTCTATTATGTTTTGAAACTGTATTTGCTATTTTTTTCATATCATTTCATATTATTATTATTTTTTAACAATTTCTTAGTGATTTCTTCCTCAGTACTTGCACTGTCCTTTCGTTCTTTTATCTTTCTCTCTCATGGATGCCATGTTCTTTGGAAGCTTGTTTAGACCACGATCATGGCCTTTGAGGCTTCCTTCACGTGAATAGGAACTCACTTTTTGAATAATGAGAATTATAGGTCACAGGGTGGGGGGCATCAGGATGTCAGAGATGCTTAGGTGGGGCGTGGCCAAAGAGAGGGTGGGAACCCCTGGTCTAGAGAGAGGGTGGATCATCCAGGTGAGCCCATGCTTTTGGTGCCTTGTGACAGCGGGCTCAATTCAGGACCTGTGTCCTCAGACCACAGATTAGGTTTCTCAAGATGGGATGGTGGGACTTGAAGGGCTAATAGGACCTCTCGGACCAACCAAGGGGGAAGGACGTTTCAGGCCCAGTGAAGGGCATGTGCGTGGTCATGTGAAAACACAGGTGCTGTGGAAGTGCTAGCAGGAAAGCAGCAGAGCCCATCTGGCGAGGGGACAGGACCAGGTGGTCAGGGGCCTGTGGGTCATCCTGATGCACCTGGAGCTGGGGATAGAGGCACCGAAGCCTGGGCAGCAAGGTGGGCGGTGCCTCACCCATCGGAGCTGGGGAAACCCTTCCACTGGGTGCTGTGCGAATGATGGTGGGAGTTGGAGGTGTTCAAGACTCAAGGCAGATCCACTCAGGAGGGCATCCCAGGAGACCTGGAAGCACTGTTTAAATGGCTGTAAAATCTATGAATGATTTAATTCAAGTCAAGGAGAAGTAGGGATAGTAAGAATTGTGAGGTTTTAGAGGTGCATAGCAGAAAAAGTCAGGAGCTGAGCATCGCAAGTGAGGGGTTATTAGAAATCAACACATTATTTTTCTGAAAAAGCGGTCATGCCAGCTCTTTGAAGAATCATTTCACATGGAGCCAGAATTCGGTCTCAGCCAGAGTTGGTCCCTCTGCTGAGTGGTTTTCATATTCCGAACATACATGTTTTGCACAGAGTGTCTAATTATTCTTGAGGACAATTACTGTCAGGTTCCAAAATGTGTTCAGTGAGCAGCAATTGGTGTTTATTCAGCTCTAAAAAGACTAGGAACAGTCGGTTACATTGTCTGCCTAAAAACACTTCGCCATCCGGAAACATCTGCCTTCTATTTAAAGCGCCGAAGGGGGAATGGGAGTCTATTTGAAACAGACGCCCTGAGCCTCGAACACCAAAGAGAGGAGGATAAATTGGGTACGAAGGTGGTCTCTGTTCTCTGACACGCACTCTCTTCAGCTTTTCCCTGCTGGGCAGGAACGGTGGCCTCCTGGGTCGGAAAGTTCTGCTTCTCTTGGATTTTTCTATTTATACTGGTTTGCACACTTACGGGAGCTGACTTCTGTGTCCTAGTTCCGTCTCTTTTACTTTCTCAGGTGAGGCAGGATGCCCCGTCAGAGTTGGGGCCTGCTTTTCAGAATTTTGTGGCGAGTTTTGGGCATGCTCTGATTTTGCCCAGGAAGATGTAGAGGTGTGTGCAGGTTGCCTGGAGTCATTGCGACCCTAGTTTTCTATGTGGATGATGCCACCCACTCACAGCCCTGTTGGAGGATTACGTGGGAATGTATATAACCTGCTTGGTGTATTATTAACTTCTATGAAGGTCAATGTCTTAGTCATCTGTTGCTGGGTAATGAAGCTGCCACAAATTTAGCAGCTTCGGATAAAGCCCATTTCCACAGGCCAGGCGTCCAGGCCTGGCTTAGCTGGGTCCTCGGCTTTGGAGTCCCTTAGAAGGCGTCATCAGGTTGCTATCCAGGGCTGGGGTCTCAGCTGAAGGCTCGGCTGTGGAGAGATCCACTGCTAAGCTTCCAAGCAGTTGCTGGCACAATTCCAGTCCTCGAGTGGTTTTATTTCATTTTTATTTTTTTAATCCTCACCCGAGGACATTTTTTCCCATTGATTTTTAGAGAGAGTGGAAGGAAGAGGAAGAGACAGAGAGAAACACCGATGTGAGAGAGACACATCGATTGGTTGCCTCCTGTATGTACCCCAACCAGGTGCTTGCAACCGCGGTACATGCCCTTGACTGGAATTGAACCCAGGAACCTCCAGTCTGCAGGCTGAGGCTCTGTCCACTGAGCCACACTGGCTAGGACAAACCCTGGCTGTTGGCTGGAGGCCACCCTCTGTTCCTGCCATGTGGGCCTCCCCACCATGCAGCGGGCTTCATCAACACCAGCAAGACAGACTCCATGGAGAGACTTTGCTAGCAAGACAGTCCTACGTAACTTGCTTGTACAAGGGACATCCCATCTCCTTTGACATATTCTTTTGGTTCAAAGCAAATCACAGGTCCCACCCCTGCTCAGAAGGAGGGGGGTACATGAGGTGAGTACCAGGAGGCGGGATCATTGGGAGACACGTCAGAAGCTGCCAGGCCCTAACTGGTGTGGCTCAGTGGTCAGAGTGTCCGCCTATAGACTGAAGGGTCCTAGGTGTGATTCCAGCCAAGGGCACGTGCCCGGGTTGCAGGCTCGATCCTCAATAGAGGCCTGCAGGAGGCAGCAGATCAATGATTCCCTTTCATCATTGATGTTTCTATCTCTCCCTCTCCCTTCCTGTCTGAAATCAATAAAAATATATTAAAAAAAAAAAAAAAGAAGCTGCCAGGTACAGACCCTTAATTTAGGGAGAGGGAACAGCATAATGATGAAGAGGGATGCTGTCCATGCTACTTGCACTGCCTTTAAAATCCCAGATCTACCAACCTACCTGTGTAACCCAAGGCAGGTCCTGGCCTCTCCTCACCTGTACGGCGTCCTCCCCACAGGATCACTGTGATCCTGAGTGAGAGATCACCTGCAAAGCCTGGCACAATGCTACGTAGTCAGCAAATATTAGCTGCTGGCTTTTCTTTTTATCATTGTGTATTTTGGGCCTTTTCTTTAAACACCATCCGGTTTTTTGAATTTTAAAGACTAAAATAGAACATCCCGGTGGCTTCAGGCTTGGTCATGCGTGTGGAAATCCCAGTCCTATGGGTAGTTTCCTGGGTACAGAGCTGCTGCCAGGCTGGCTGTGCAGGTGCTGAGGACTGCGGGGTACGGCCATGGTGCCCTCCGTGGATGATGGGGCCCCCCTCCCAGGTCTCGGTGCCTCTCTCCCCACACGGCAGCAGCCACTCTCCCCGCAGAGGCCTGGCCACAGTGACCAGGCCTGCGGCCACCGAGCACGCGGCCAGCTGTGCCCTCCCAAGAAATGGCGTTTCTGGTTGGGGTCCCGAGGGCAACCTGTCACGGCGTCAGTTCCTCCCCAGAGCTGAGCAGGCAGATTTGGAGATGGGCCCTTCTTTTTTTTAATTTTTAAATATATTTTTATTGATGTTAGAGAGGAAGGGAGAGGGAGAGAGAGATAGAAGCATCAATGATGAGAGAGAATCATTGATTGGCTGCCTCCTGCATGTCCCTTACTGGGGATGGAGCCCACAACCCCGGGCATGTGCCCTTGACTGGAATTGAACCCGGGACCCTTCAGTCCACAGGTCAACGCTCTGTCTCTCCACTGAGCCAAACGAGGTAGGGTGAGATGAGCCCTCCTTGTCTGCACGCTCACCTCGGCCAGAATCATGCCGAGCAGACAACTTGCTGCATTTGCTTGTCCCTGATCAGAAAGCCCTGCCACCTCTTCCTGTCTCCCTGTCCCTTCTCTGCTGTCGCTCTCTGCTTTGCTTTCTTCGCTTCCTGGCTCCTGTGGACTTCAGGGACAGGGACTGTTTGAGGAAGGTCGCTGCTTGCCACCTCCCCGCCAGCTGCCCTCTTTCCTGACCCGAGCACCTCTGCCTCCCCTGCCCCCTCCCCTGTCCTTTGCACCCAAAGATCCTGTCACTGGTCCCCCTGTTGTCCCCCGGGGCCTGTGGGAGGACATTCTGGAGTTACTCTGTGCCATTGACCGTCAGCGTGTCATTCTGGAGGAGATGCTGGCTGTATCGGTCACTTCTTCCATTATTTTCTAGATCTTCTGGTACTCCCTAATGCGAGGGTCTCCCCAGCTTCTTTGAGGATAAAAGCCTCCTGGAACTCTTGTGAAGAATAAGCTACCCAGCCCCCTCCCTGCCCTGGAGAGCCAGGTTCCTGGGGGCGAGGCTGGGGCCGGGACACTTGTATTTGTAGGTGAAGTGCCCCAGCTAATTGCCCATCCCATTGCTCCCTCCTCTCACATGTGCCTGCCGAAGAATCCCGAGTGATCACGTGTTTTCCTCTGTGGTGGGGAACTTAGACGATCAGCAAAATACGCCGCCTGGGCCGGCAGCAGCACAGCTGGGCCTCCAGATGTCAGCTTGCCCACACGGGCCTGGTTGGGAGAGCCGTGTTCATGCGCACACGCGCCCCCCAGGCTGCCCTGGACAGCAGATGCAGCAGCTGCAGCGAGAATATTCCTTTTGTTTTCACAGCGCTCACCCTGTGCTGGAGGGTGTCGGTTTAGGGCTGAATGGGTGGGTGAACTCGGTTGCTGTTGAGAGAAGAGAGAGAGTAGTCCACATTCCCAGAGGCCCTTCTGCTCCCAGGACCTAGAAGGAAAGACCCAGGGGCGAGGAATTCTGGTCCCCGCGCTCTGGAAAGCAGGCCTCTCGAAGCAGCTGCGTGGAGGGGCCATGGAGAGAAATGGTCATGCCAACGGGGTCTGCGTTTCCCTGCACCCGCGGTTGGAGGTTGCTCCCCATATTCCTGGTGGTGGTCAGGACCCCTTGCAGGATGCTCAGAGGGTGCTTTACTTTCCTGGGAAAGAGTTTCCTTAGAAAGAGCTTTCTTCCCAGTAACGAGCCTCCTATCGTCACCACGGGTTCAAAGACTGCTTTGCCTAAAACCACTCCATCTAGAGACCAGAACTCTTCACTTCTCCTTTGGATTTTTTTGTCTCCCTTTGGGTGTCCTTTTATGTCATTGCTTTTGACATTGTAAGGATTTAAAAAATTAATTTGTCTAAGTTACCATTTGATTTAATTTTTACCTCTAATGAGTACTTATGAACTCTGTAGCATTTTAATGAATGATGGGATGGTTTTTACATTCTGGTGTCAATTTCCCGCACTTCCCCCCGCCCCCATTTTATCTTATTTTGAACACTTAAAAGGATTTTTGAGCCAGTTTGCCTGAAGATCCTTTTTTCAAAGATAAGTATTTTGTAGTGAGTCTGTTTCATTTTGTTACTTTGTAAATAGAAATTTAAAACATGAAACAGTGAAATCGGTTAAAAATTTTATACGTCTGCCTTATCTCTTCATGCTCATTGTCAAGATCTAACTAATTCTCCACTCAACAGAAAAATAGATAATGTGCTAACAGTTAATACTCACATGAAGAAGTTACAGGTGTGTGGAATGAACAAGCAGCAAAGTAGAGGCAAGATTAGCTAGAGAAAGATTTGATGAATTTTTAAATATATATTTTATTGATTTTTTACAGAGAGGAAGGGAGAGGGATAGAGAGCTAGAAACATCGATGAGAGAGAAACATCGATCAGCTGCCTCCTGCACACCCCCTACTGGGGACGCGCCCGCAACCAAGGTACATGCCCTTGACCGGAATCGAACCCGGGACCCTTCAGTCGGCAGGCCGCGCTCTATCCACTGAGCCAAACCGGTTTCGGCAACATTTGATGAATTTTACATAAAACTCAAAGGGTCCATAAGTTGGAGACATAAGACTTTAAGGCTCGGACAGTTATGAATGAATGCATCATTCATAAAATGCTTTGGATTTGAGAAGTACTTAGCAGAAATAGACTATGAGGTTACAAATGGTTAGCAAAATCCTAACATTATTGCAGAATCTCCCACAATAAATTTGTTGCAAATTCCTAAAAATGCCAACAGGATGTCAGAAAAAAACAATAGGATAGTTGACAGGGTGCACAAACTCTCACTGGACAAGGAGTTGCATTTTAAGCAAATTGATTATTAGGCCAGGTGCCCCCCAGCCTCAGGGTGTTAGGTTTCCGTAACTACTTCTCTGGTGTCTCTCCCCTCGCTTCCCTTTGCTTATTTTAATTGTCCTCATGCATATGTATCTTTCCTTATAAGCTATTAAAATCTTTGGGAATAGTAGGTGGCTTATAAATAATACATTATACAGAAAGTCACGCGCCATCAATTCACGCGCCCATCTCTCGTCTTGCAGAGAACAGCCCATATTCACCACACGAGCGCACGTCTTCCAGATTGACCCCAACACCAAGAAGAACTGGGTGCCTGCGAGCAAGCAGGCTGTCACCGTCTCCTACTTCTACGATGTCATCAGGAACAGCTATCGGATCATCAGTGTGGATGGAGCCAAGGTACCACCCCTCCGGCTGATGTTAACATTCACGGTCATGTCTGTTTCGGCTAAAGCCAGGTGATGGATTTGGAAAGTAGAGGGAAAAGGGTGCACCCCAAATCCTGCCTCCTTCCCACAGGTGTTATTGTGATCATGACTTATAATCACTATATCCTGCTTTTATTTTTTCATCTAAAATTATGGCCAATGAAGAAAAAATATTTCCCTGTTACCACATTGTCTTTATAACTCGCATTTCGATGTCTGTGTAATCATTCCACCAATGCTCTATAATGTCCTTAAGGTCTCCCTTTATGGTTAGATATTTAAGTGGCTTCCAGTTTTTTTACTGCTATAGATAATGAGCTTCTTCATGCAACCAATGACCTCATTTGATCATCGAACAGACCTATTGCTTTCTTTTGGACATTTCCTTAGGACAGATTCCTGGTAATAATATATTAACACTTTATAGTTCTTTTTTTAAATATATTTTTTATTGTTGATAGTATTACAGATATCTCCCATTTCCTTCCCCCTTTCCTCCCTCCTCCCAGACCTTACCCACCCACCCCCAGGTCTTTATTTCCTGTGTCCATGGGCTATACATATCTACACTAATAAAAGAGTAAGATGCAAATTGACCATACATTCACAACGCCCACCAGCCAATCAGGAGTGAGTATGCAAATTAACCTAACAGAGATGGCGGGTTAATTTGCATACACAGGTGCCGAGTGGCTGGGATGGGGCGTTCTGCCCTGCCCCAGCTGCTCTGGGCCTCTGGGCAGTGTGGGAAGGCGGAAAGTCAGCTCCGAGCTGGAGCGAAAAGGCGGCTCTGGCCGGAGCGAAGGCAGTGCCGGCAGCCAGGGGAAGGAAGGCCCATTCTTTTTTTTTTTTTTTAATATATTTTATTGATTTTTTACAGAGAGGAAGAGAGAGGGATAGAGAGTTAGAAACATCGATGAGAGAGAAACATCGATCAGCTGCCTCTTGCACACCCCCTACTGGGGATGTGCCCGCAACCAAGGTACATGCCCTTGACCGGAATCGAACCTGGGACCCTTGAGTCCGCAGGCCGATGCTCTATCCACTGAGCCAAACCGGTTTCGGCAGGAAGGCCCATTCTTGCACGAATCTTCATGCATCTGGCCTCTAGTAGGTATATAAGTTCTTTGGATTATCTCTTCTCGTCCCCCAACCCCACATGTCAGTCTGTTCCATGCCTCTCTGCTTCGGATCTTATTTTGTTGGTCAATTCATTTTGTTCATTAGATTCCACAAATGAATGAGATCATGTGATATTTGTCTTTCTCAGTTTGGCTTATTTCACTTAGTATAATATTTTCCAGGTCCCTCCATGCTGTCCCAAAGGGTAAGAGCCCTCTTTTTTACAGCTGCATAGTATTCCATAGTATAAATGTCCCACAGCTTTTTTATCCATTCATCTACTGATGGCACTTGGGCTGTTTCCAAATCTTAGCTATTGTAAAGAACGCTGCTATGAACATAGGGGTGCATATATTCTTTCTGATTGGTGTTTTGGGGTTTTTAGGATATATTCCCAGAAATGGGTTCACTGGGTCAAACAGCAGTTTCACTTTTAATTTTTTGAGGAAAACTCCATATTGTTCTCCACAGTGGCTGCACCAGTCTGCATTCCCACCAGCAGTGCACAAGGGTTCCCTTTTCTCCACATCCTCGCCAGCACTTGTTGTTTGTTGATTTGTTGGTGATAGCCATTCTGACAGGTGTGAGGTGATATCTCATTGTGGTTTTAATTTGCATTTCTCTGATGATTAGTGACTTTGAACATTTTTTCATGTGTCTCTTGGCCATTTGTATGTCCTTTGGAGAAATGTCTATTCAACACGTTATAGCTCTTGATGGATGTTGCCAACTTGCGCCTCAAAGAGGCCTTTCTCCCAGCATGTCTGAGAATGCCAGTTTATTGCACCCTTGCCAGCACTGGGTATCATATCTAGTCTGGTTTTGATGTTCTTAGGCATAGGAGTTGATTTTAATAAGTGATTTGGAATAGTTCTTGAAATACATTTTTTCCTGGTTACTTTCATTATTCTGCTCTCTACGTTGATATTTTTGCCACATTATATGGAAGCAGAATAAAAAAGGGTTAGCAATAGAAGTATCACCAAATTTGCAAAAGGAAAAATGTCTTGATGCTTTATAATCTGTCTTCATCCTGCTGGACATTCTCACGTGGATTATCTGCTGTCGCCTGAAACGAAATGTATCTGAAGCTGAATCCCCCTCATCTCCATTTCTCAGTCACTTGGACTAAAAAAAGAAAAGAAGGAGGTTGGAAGAAAGAAAGGAAAAGAAAGAGTCTAGCCCGGGCTGGTTTGGCTCAGTGGATAGCGGGTCGAGCCGGTGGACTGAAGGGCACGCACCTGGGTTCCAGGCTCGATCCCCTGCTCTGGCCCCGGGCCCAGGTGCGTGCAGGAGGCAACCAATCGATGTGTCTCGCACATCCATGTTTCTCTCTGTCTCTCCCCATTCCCTTCCACTCTTTCTCAAATCAATGGGAAAATATCCTCAGGTGAGGATTAACAAAACAAAACAAAACAAAAAAAAATGAAGGAGCCTAAAGTCATTCCCTTTCGAATTGGTCAGAGCAATCTTTTGCATCTCACATTTATGCCTGATATTTTGCTTCAAGGCCGTAACTCTTTTCCTGGGACAGTTTTGCTCAGAGCTTGGCATAGTCTCCGGACTGGCCTCCTCTCCCACCTGTAGTCCATCCTGCCCGTGGCCTCCAGGTCAGCACTCCTAGGCAGTCGGAAGCAGGGGGCTGGGAGTAGAACGGTGCCTGCTCATACGCTCCTCCCGCCTCAACCCCACAACCCTGGATCAGAAGGCATGAGAGCCTGCTGGTGCCTCCTGATCTCTTTTAAAAACATATTTTATTGCTCTGGCCGGTGTGGCTCAGTGGATAGAGCGTCGGCCTGCGGACTGAAGGGTCCCAGGTTCGATTCCGGTCAAGGGCATGTACCTTGGTTGCGGGCACAGCCCCAGTAGGGGGTGTGCAAGAGGCAGCTGATCGATGTTTCTCTCTCATCGATGTTTCTAACTCTCTATCTCTCTCCCTTCCTCTTTGTAAAAAAATCAATAAAATATATATATTTTTTAATATATTTTTATTGATTTCAGAGAGGAAGGGAGAGGGAGAAGGAAATAGAAACATCAATGATGAGAGAGAATCACTGATTGGCTGCCTCCTGCACGCCCCCTCCCCCCCCCACTGGAGATCGAGCCCACACCCCGGGCATATGCCCTGACCAGGAATTGAACTGTGACCTACTGGTTCATGGGTTGACACCCAACCACTGAGCCACACTGGCTGGGCTGATCTCTCGACGAGGCTCCGGTTTTAAGGCAAAATTACCCCCTCAGCCTGTGTTCTCCGAGCCTCCGCTTAGACAAAGGCGGCTTAGATTAAGGCAGCTTGGCCCGTGATACTGTCTCGTCCTTCCAGTTGCCACAACCCTTCCTCCTTGGCAGGAAGGAGGCCTGGAGTCCTCACTTTACAGCTCTGAGGTGAAGGAGAGGCCGTGCCCGGGCCTGGCTGGCAGGGGAGCATCCTGGCACCGCGTCGTGCAGGCCACGCGTCAGGTAGAAACAGCTGGTCTGGCCAGCATGTCCACGGAGGTGGAGGCACTGGTGTTCCCGTCTAAGCAAGCAGGACGGCAAAACTCGGCTGGGTTCTGGTGAGCGTGCAGGATGCGTGCAATGCCTGGCACGTGGCAGGCAGCACTTGCGTTTGAGGATTGAGTATCTGAAAGGTGCCTTTCCATTTTTTCTTCTGGGAGAGATGGTGATAACCACAGTTGTATTGTGTCACCACGTCCCGCTCTGGGCTTTTGAGCTGGAATCTCCGGCCTCCGCCAGGATGTCCCGATAGGGGCCGTGAGTCACACTCCCCTGCTTTCTTTTATCTATCGATTCTGCCATTTCATCCGCCATCCTTCAGAGGGGTTTGCTCTGTTGTCAGTTGAGTTATCCAAGGATAGATGGGGCTTAAATACAGATAAAGCTACTTTCTTAGAGGAAGTGCTTCAGTCCTATTAGCTGGGCTTTTGGTAATTTGTCAAAGTGTCAGCCACGGCACCGCGCGGCTCTGCGGGTTCTGAAGGCTGTGACAGCGTGCTGGGCCCCGGCCAGACGCGTCAGCTGGGAGAAATCAAAGGGGTGCGGGAGGTTGGGCTGACCCCTCGCCGCAGAGTGGGGCTAATTTAGACTCAGTATGGGGGATCCGTCAAGTCACAGAGTCACCTAAAAAGTGGGCATTGGAAACCCAGGCCATGGCCCCCCCCCCCGGGAATTCAGAGAGGGAGCCCGCGGCTCTCAGACCACCCCTCCTATGGCACCTGCCGCCTGCCCTTCCTGGATCCCACCCAGAGTCCCAGGCACAAGACCCATGACAGGGCCGCATTCTGCAAAAGGGGATATTTTATGTGGGAGCAAAGGCCCAGGGGAGTGTGGGATGGTGGGGACGGATGGGCCTTAGTCATTTCATTACTGTGGCTGCCACTTGGGGCCAAGGATGGGGAGCAAGGGTCCTGCCCCGAGGACTGGAGCAGAGCACTGGACAGTGGTCCCAACGCCACCTCAGCCCGCTAGACCTTTATGTAAAACCAGCAGCCTAGGCCTGGATCGGACCCTGTGCCTGCGGCGGCCGCAAGCTCAGCCGGGGTATGGGGAGTGGACAGGAACCCAGGATGGTGACCCCGCAGGGAGGTAGCAGCTGTTACTGTCTAGTATCTACGGCCAAGTTCCCAACCCCCCAGCCCCAGCCTCCGCCCTGCTGTGTAAGCCAGACGGACCTCCTTCCTTCCTGGGGACAGGAGTAGGGGGCAGTACCCCCAGTGATGCAGTGACAGGAATCTTGTCTGCTGCCCTGGCCCACTCCCCACCCCACCCCAGCCCAGTACCACATCGGGACAGCACACTTTGTTTTAGGCCTTGGATCCCAAGTGTTGCTCTGAACCGAGGTGACAGATACTGTTAGCCTTTGGGGCCGTGCCCTGACCCTCGGGCTGCACCTCTGCCTTGGGCAGGTCTGGGGCCCAGGTCCCGGCCACATCAAGCCCATGACCCGGCGCCTCTGCCCTCTGCTGCCGGGCCAGCTGCCCTCCCAAGGTAGGAGGCCGGCAGGGGAGCTGCCCCACCATCCAGGTGAAAGTGGCTGGTGTGGAAGGACTTGGAGGTCATTGTGAGCAAAGGTCACGGCACACTGAGCTGCTGAGTCAGCCACAGGTAGCCCGCAGCGCACAGGCCAGGCCGGGAGGAGGGGCAGCCAGCAGCTCCAGCATCTGTCGCTCCACACGGTACGGCCTGCTCCTCGCTCCGTCCAACCCTGCGCCGCCGTGTTTACTTGGGGAAGGATGCGTGAAGGTCTCTCCTCCCCCAGAGAGCACTTGGCGCAGCTCATCATGGGGCGAATCTGTGCTCAGACCCGTTGTTCATCTTCCTGAAACGCTGAGATGCTGCTGCTCCTCAGAGACACTAGTGCGCGTGTTAGTCCCAGCTGCTGCGAAGACTCCACGAGGCAGACATCCGGGGATGCCCCGCCCAGCAGGGCCCGACTGCACAGCTTACACGGATCCCCTTCTGTGCATGAGATGCCCTCTGAGGACCGGGGAGCAGGCTGGTTTGTCTTTGGAGTCCCGGCCCCCAGCTCGTGTGGGCAACGCCAGGGTGGGTGGGGGAGTTAGCAGGTGACGAGGTCAAGCTGGCCGCGTGCCCTCCAGGCCTGCGCTAGCTGTGCCGTGTCCCCGGGAGGGCAGTGGGCAGGGGTAGGGTCACTGCCTAGAGCCGTGGTTCTCAACCTTCCCAATGCCGCGACCCTTTAATACAGCTCCTCGTGTTGTGGTGACCCCCACCCATAAAATTATTTTCGTTGCTACTTCATAACTGTAATTTTGCTGCTGTTATGAATCGTAATGTAAATATCTGTGTTTTCCGATGGACTTGGGCTCTACAGCAGCGACCCACAGGTTGAGAACCGCTAGCAGGGTCGCCTAAGACCATCGGAAAACACAGATATTTCCATCACGATTCATAACAGAAGCAAAATTACAGTTATGAAGTAGCAACGAAAAAATTTTATGGTTGGGGGTCACCACGACACGAGGAACTGTATTAAAGGGTCGCGGCATTAGGAAGGTTGAGAACCACTGGCCTAGAGGGAACCAGGATCGGAGCTTCCGACTGTCACCCAGGCCGGCCCTGCGCATGGGCAGCTGGGAGCCCCCTGCGTGCGCTTGGCAGGCCCAGCTTCCCGGAGCTCTGATCTGAGGCGTGGCAGCCGTGTGATCCATGGCGGTTTGGGGCAGAACCACCAGCTCCGTGTTGAGGGACTCCATTCCACAGCATGTGGTATCGGAGCCGTCCGCCCTTGGTTTCACGGTGCTGCTGGCACTCTCACAGGCCGGGTTAGTCATTGCATCCTTGGGAGCAGCGGCCTGCGCCTGTGCACAAGACTTGCCTGCAGCAGGGCTTTCTCTCGGGAGCTCTGGACGGCGCTGCTGCCCGTGGCTCTGTTATTTATAGGATCACAGGAACCTATATTGGGAGAGACCTTCGAGGTCACCCGTTCTACAAGGAGCAGCAGCACCCGCTGGGCAGCCAGCGCTGCCTGGCAGGGACGTTGGGAGGCTCTGTGCCCCTGAAATCTGACTTACCGTATTTTCCGGCGTATAAGACGACTTTTTAACCCAGGACAATCTTCTATACGCCCAGTCGTCTTATACGCCGGAAAATACGGTACTTGGTATTTTCTTTTGGAAATGCAAAACTGCTTTCAAAAACAGCCAGGGTCCCCCCCCCCCCCCCCATTACTACTGTAGCCCATCACTACAGTGTCCTCTTTTGGATAAAAACAGGCACCCTCTGTTCAGGGAGCAAGCACATGGGAGGTTCTCAGCACACAGTAGGTTCTCAGCGCACATTAGTTTCTTTCCTTCCCTGACGGCGATGAACAGAAGCACCTGTTAGCACCTGCTTTGGAGGCAGGCAGCGTGGCTTCTAACTGCTGCCACAGGCTCCAGCCTCCGGTGGGAAACATCCAACTTCTTCCAACTTCCACCTAGCCCAGGAATTTGGGGGACCTGTTTTCCATTTTGTTTTTTAAATATATTTTTATTGATTTCAGAGAGGAAGGAAGAGGGAGAGAATGATAGAAGCCAAACCAGCTAGGGCTAGTAGTAACTTTTTAATGAGCCGTATACTCTGTGGCAGCCATTCAGCTTTCTCTTGTAGCAAGAACCACAGCCACAGACCGGTGTGTAAACGAGTGGCTGTGGCTGTGTGCCAATAAAACTTTATTTACAAAAGCAGACCGCAGGTGCACTTGGCCAGAGGGCTCTACCAGTTGGTGGATCCTTGTGCTCAGTAACATATTATTTAGTTTTGGGGGTTTTAGGCTTTTATGTGAATAGAATTGTCCTGGAGACCTATACTGTACATCTGCTTTTGTGACTTGCTCTTTATTTTTTAACTTCATGTTAAATTTGTGTGATTGAGCCACGTTGGTGCCTGTTCACCGCTGGGCATTACTTCACTGCAGGGAGGCATCCCAGCTGGTCCGTTCTGCTGGAGGTGGACATGCTTTTTGCAAACACTGCTACTGTGAACAACCGTGCCCGCCTCCCCTGCTTTACCCACACGGAGCTTCCTCTCAGGTGTACCCCGAGGTCGGGGATTGCCCTGTGGCGGGAATGGCCTTTTTAACATGATCCGAGGAAGCCACAGTGGTTTTCACAGTGACTTTGCCATTCTGTGAGCTCCTGTTGCCCCATATCCCCGCCCGACCCTTCCGGTATCAGCAGACGTACTTTGAATGTAATGGCAATATAGTTTCACCCGAGCCGGTTTGGCTCAGTGCATAGAGCACTGGCCCAAGGACTGAAAGGCCCCGGGTTCGATTCTGGTGAAGGGCACGCACCTCGGTTGCAGGTTCCCCGGCCCTGGTCAGGGTACATGCAGGAGGCAACCCATCGATGTGTCTCTCTCACATCGATGTTTCTCTCTGTCTCTCCCTCTCCCTTCTCTCTCTAAAAATCAATGGATAAATATCCTTGGGCGAGGATTAACAACAGCAAACAATGGTGATACAGTTTCCACATTCCTGGTGAAATTGAGCTTATGACTTCCATCCGTGTCCTCTCCACTGTAACAGGAGGGGGCCCATGCACCTTCCCCGAACCAAGCCTCCCTCGGGCCCCAGGCCCCATCTCCTCACCCCCGCTCCCAGGATGTCGCTCTCACCCCCGCAGACCCAGAGCAGACAAAGGCCCTTTCTTGGTGCCCACTTTCTCTCCCCGCCTCATTCCTGCTGAGGAGGGGGAAGTCAGAAATGAGGCAGAGCCTCAAAGCAGCACTGGAGCACTGAGCTGGCCTCCAGGTGCGAGCAGAGACGGAGGACAGGAGAGGTTCGTGCCCAGAAGGAGCGGATCCTGAGGAGCTGTCTGTCCAGCTTTGCGGGAGGCCTTGCCTCGGTGCCTGAGCCACGCGTAGCCCAGGCCGTTAGTGGGAAGTGAAGGGAGAAGCGTCTGGCTGACCGTTTTGGCCGCGTGGCTGCTCCCGCTGTCAGCCGGCTGCTTTGAGAAGGTCAGCGCGCTGGGTTTCCTGGGAGAGCAGCCAGCAGCAGGCTCACTAATGGTAGCCGAGGGCTTACTGTTAGGGCGTTGAGGTTGTTGAATGGAAAGGATCGCGTTGAAGAAAATGATGGCTCTCCTCCCCCTCCCCTCCCCCCTCCTCTCCTTCTGCCTCCCCCACGGACCTAGGAAGTTCCAAAAGCCCCAGAGCCTTTGGCGAGCTGTCCGAGGGCCAGGGCTTTGCCAAGCCTGCAGGCCCCGCCCGGGGGATTGCAGGAGCAGCCGGTGGGAGGAGCGGCTTCCTTCGCCTCCTTAGCTGACCTCCAGCACGTGCGATCCTGTAGGCTGTGTTTGGAAAATGCTTGGGCTCCTTGATGCTGGTGACAGAGTGAGAGGTAGCCGTGCTGACCCAGGACTAAGCCTCCCCCTGCCCCTGGGAGCAGGCCTGTCAGCAGGGAACGAGGGGGCAGAGGCACTCCCGCCACAACATGTGTGTTCCCGAGCGAGAGGCCTCGGTCTGCCCCGGTGGTGAGGGCCCATGCAGGTGTGTGGGTGGGAGGGACACCCTGGGCATGGGGGTGAGGAGGTGGGACCTGGGGACTGAGGGAAGCTTAGCCCTCGTTTTATACACAGTGGTTATGCTGCTTAGCAGGCGTCCAAGAACCCCTGATCTCCAAGGGCGTTTTTCTTGAGTGTTTCTTAGAGTCTTAGGGCTTCCAAGGATTTCTGTCAGAGGCTGCCTATTATTGATCCTTTATAACACATCACTTCTTTGGTGAGTATTTGGATTCCCGTCTCTACCCTCTTCCTGGCCACCTGCAAGGTGAAGAGCAGGAATTGGGCCTCATTCATCTTTGTGTCTGAGCTGGCAGCATGCCTGGCATGCAGTGAGGGCAGGGAGCTGTGCCGAATGAATGAATGATCTCCGTGTGCTGCAAGTCCTCCTCCCAGCCCTCCTGATGCATTCTCTGCCCTGTTCCAGCCGGAGACGCTGACCTGCGGGGCCTCTGGCTTCCGCTTGGGTTTGGCCGATGGCAGGAGATCAGAGGCATGGGGTCGAGGGTGTTTGCTTTGCTGGTGTGTCTTCAACAGAAGGTCACCTCTCTTTTCATGGCAGCCTGCTCTCTATGACTCTCTCCTTCCACGTCCTATAGCCTCTTTTTATTAAAAATATATACTTTTTATTGATTTCAGAGAGGAAGGGAGAGGGAGAGAGAGATAGAAACATCAATGATGAGGGGAGAGAGAGATAGAAACATCAGTGATGAGAGAGAATCATTGATCGGCTGCTTCCTGCACATCCCCTACTGGGGATGGAGCCCGCAACCCAGGCATGTGCCCTTGACTGGAATTGAACCCAGGACCCTTCAGTCTGCAGGCCGATGCTTTATCCACTGAGCTAAACAAGCTAGGACTGGATATGATTTTTTTAAAATATATTTTTATTGATTTCAGAGAGGAAGGGAGAGGGAGAGAGAGAGAGAAACATCAACGATGAGAGAGAATCATTCATCGGCTGCTTCCTGCACGCCCCCCACTGGGGATGGAGCCTGTAACCCAGGCATGTGCCCTGACCGGGAATCAAACCATGACCTCCTGGTTCATAGGTCAACGCTCAACCACTGAGCCACACCGGCCAGGCCACATCCTATAGCCTCTTCATTCCCTCATCCTTTTAGGCCAAGGAGGGGTGATGGTCAGCAGCAGGTCCCTCCACTGTCCCTCCCTCTCCCCACGCCCAGCTCACGCCTGCATATGTAGTTTCTTTGTAAATCACCCCTCCAAACATCATCCCACTTGGGGTGTATCCTTTCCTTCCTGTTGCGAAGCAGCAAGGCGCAGGTATTTACAGAAACTAAGTTGTTTGAGCTGGACACTGGGATGCCAGGTGCTTAAAAAGGTACGACATGACGTTCTTCGGCCAAATGTGACCTGGCTGGCTGTCAAGGGCAGTTGCGTGCCTGGCAGCTTTGGGCAAATAAAGAGCAATTTTGGAAACGATACTTAGGAGAGACTCTCTCCCACTGCTAATTTGTAAGTTCTTATTTTAGGCTGAGAGTCTGTTTTTAAGTCTCTGGCGTTGCCCCTCATCCTGGCTGTGTACCTGATTCAGCGTGGAAGGTGCCAGAAGCGCGAGAAGTCGGGAGGGATGTCCGGGTCGGGGAAGGTGGGGGGCCTGCGTTATGCGCCAGGTCCTGGCTTCACCTGCAGAGACAGAGTCACTGTGGTGTCTGACTCGGTGTTCACATCTCCGCTCCCCGGCTGTCTTCCTGCAGGTGATCATAAACAGCACAATCACACCCAATATGACTTTCACCAAAACGTCGCAGAAGTTCGGGCAGTGGGCCGACAGCAGAGCCAACACGGTGTTTGGTTTGGGGTTTTCGTCGGAGCAACAGCTGACAAAGGTAACGTGGCCCTTTCCCCCTCCCCTCCCAGGCCGTGCGTGGCAGGGCCA
Organism: Cnephaeus nilssonii; assembly: GCF_951640355.1. NCBI lineage: Eukaryota > Metazoa > Chordata > Mammalia > Chiroptera > Vespertilionidae > Cnephaeus > Cnephaeus nilssonii. The sequence goes on along the minus strand of NC_137095.1, from coordinate 7,016,128 downwards.
GCCAGCAGTGCCCCGTGGTGAGCAGGACGCCTCTGCCTGCAGCTCTGCCAGACCAGGTGACCTTTTAGACATGCCAGGTTCCTTGAAATGGAGATGTCACTTGGGAAAGGAAAGCATGTCCGACACGCGCTGCTTCGGAGCCTGAGCTCACAGCACCAGGAGGCGGCCTGGCCTGCCTGCCGTCTGCCCACGTGTCTGCCCTGCTCCCTGGGCCGTGTCAGCAGCAGCCCTGACCCTCTAGTTGGAGCTCTAGTCGGAGAGAGAGAGTGAGGTGACACCTAATAGCAGTTCTTTTTGTTTGTTTGTTTGTTTGTTTTTGTTTTGTTTTTTTGTTAATCCTCACCCTAGGATATTTTTCCATTGATATTTAGAGAGAGTGGAAGGGAGAGGGAGAGACAGAGAGAAACATTGATGTGAGAGAAACACATCGATTGGTTGCCTCCTGCACGAGATCCGAGCAGGGCCCGGGCCAGGGAGGAGCCTGCAACCAAGGTACATGCCCTTGACCAGAATTCAACCGGGACACTTCGGTCTACAGGCCGACGCTGTATCCACTGAGCCAAACCAGCCAGGGTTAATAGCAGTTCTTTTTTTTTTCTTTTTAAAATATATTTTATTGATTTTGTACAGAGAGGAAGAGAGAGGGATAGAGAGTTAAAAACATCGATGAGAGAGAAACATCGATCAGCTGCCTCCTGCACACCTCCTACTAGGGATGTGCCCGCAACCAAGGTACATGCCCTTGACCGGAATCGAACCTGGGACCCTTCAGTCCGCAGGCCGACGCTCTATCCACTGAGCCAAACCAGCTAGGCCTAATAGCAGTTCTTAACCTAGAGTCCCCACTGTTTAAGATGTCACACAATGTTTTTTTCTAGGGAGAGGGTTCATAGCCTTGGTTCGCTTCTCCAAGGGCCTAGGACACACTCCCGATGGTCAGAGAGGTTTCGAGGCGCGCATGGCGGCTGATCACAGACTCGGGGACCAAAGGGCCTCACCCCGGCGGTGAGAGGAGCCAAAAGCTGGTTTTAGGAAAGCAGGTTCCCTTTCAGGGTGGTGGGAGAGCCCCCTGGAGTTACTAAGGATATGTTGGTTGACAGCGAGACTGGCTGGTGCATGTGACCTGGGAAGTTGCTGGAAGAAGGTCAGAGTAGCTGACGAAACCCAAGGAGAGTTTCAAGTCCAGGCCTCGGGGAAGAGAGGGATGCTGTTTTCTGAAATGAAGAGCATCAGGGAGAATTCGCATAAAGTGGAATCAAGCATGATGCTGATTTCTTTTTTATTTTAATCTTTATTGTTGAAAGTATTACATCTGTCTCCTTCCCCCCCCATCGACTCGCTCCAGCCCACCCCTACCCCCACCCCAGGCCCTCACCACCCTATTGTCTGTGGCCGCGGGCCATACATCTATGCATACAAGGTCTTTGGTTGATTACCTCCCACCTGCCCACCCTCCCCCGCCTTCCCTCAGAGATTCCGCCCTCTGTCCCATGCTTCCGTGTCTCTGGATCCACTCCGTTCATCAGTTTGTTTTGTTACTTGGATTCCACATATGAGTGCGATCATGTGATACTTGTCTTTCTCTGACTGGCTTATTTCACTTAGCATGATGCTCTCCAGGTCCCTCCAGGCTGTCTGAGAGGGTAAGAGATCCTTCTGTTTTACTGCTGCACAGTATTCCATGGTATAAATGATGCTGGTTTCTTGCAAGAATGACACCAGAACTTCTGGCTGACGTGGGCTGTGGGGATTTCCCGCCTTTCCACCCTGAATTAGTGCCTGTGGGGGTAAGGGGGGGAACAATCCCGCCTCTGTCAGGTGGCCCCCTCCCACACCTGCCTCACACCCCAGCTCATTGGGCGGAAGCCTCAGATCACTGGGGAAGGGCGAGATGCGGAGGCCCCGTCAGAGGGCACTGGCTGGGCCGCCTCAGGTCCCACGCCCTGGTCCCGCCCAGGGCCCGAGCTCACAGACACCCAGGATGGTCTGAGAGCACCCCCAGCTGCTTGGGGCCATTTCTTCAATCTTTAGAGGAACCGAAGTGGGAAGGAGAAAGGGGGAACGTTTCAACGAACAGACTCAGAAGAAGGAAGAACTCAAAACGGAAACCAGCACAAGTTGTTAAAGCTCCGTGTTCTGTGCCTCTGCGCCCTGGAGAGACCCCGGCGGTGCCGCTTCCACGCGTGGCCACCTGTGATTTCCCCCGACAGCAGACAACGTCCGGTCCTCACGGAGGAAGCCTCTTCCTGAGCCGTTCCTGGAGCCCCGGCTCTGTGACTGTGCCCGCCGTTGTCGCAAAGACTTACCACACGGGCACTCGGAGGTCTCCTTTGTTCAGAATGTTTCACATCAGCCCCCCCACCCCCACCCCCACCCCCTTCTCTGCAAAGGGAACGATTAACCGCTCGCTGGTAAATCACCAGGAAGTGAGCCGGCACGCTCGCAAGTGGCAATTAGCTGGCAAAGAGGAGCTTGGGCTCAAGGGTTCCGAAGGCGTGTTGCTGAGGGGACAGCTGTGGCCAGATGTGTCTGACCCCACAGAGCCGCCACCCACAGACCGGGAAGGGGACGTGGTAATCAAACACCATAACTAGGCCGGATAAAGGGACACCCGCGTGGAGGTTCTCATTTAAGCACGCTGCATGCACACTCCGCTCTCCACCCCCCAGAAAGAAAATAGGTACCTTGATCTTGACTGCTTCCATATAAGGACCGCTGTGCACCGTAACCAGCGAGCATCATGGGAACACTCTGCTCTTTAGATAGGCTTTCCAAAAATAATAGACGCTACGGATTCCCGGAGGTAGACTGGGCCTCGCCTGCCCACCCGCCGGAGGGGACGTGCCAGCTCAGCCGGCTGAGGATCGCTGGAGGGGCACGTGCCTGTTCTGACAAAGGCAAGTGCTTATGGGAGGAGAACCAAGTGTAAAGAATGAGCAAGTTTAGGTTTTGCCCTAGCCAGTGTGGCTCAGTGGATAGAGCACTGACCTCCGGACCGAAGGGTCCTAGGTTCGACTCTGGTCAAGGGCACGTACCTGGGTTGCAGGCTCCTCCCTGGCCCGGGCCCTGGTCCAATCATTGTGTTTCTCTCACATGGATGTTACTCTCTGTCTTTCCCTCTGTCTTCCACTCTCTCTAAAAACCAATGGAAAAACATCCTCAGGTGAGGATTAAAAAAAAAAAGTTTAGGTTCTTTCTGGCACCTGACCTTGAGATGTCACCTTCTAGGTTCCGTTCCATCTCATTCCTGGCAGAGAGAACGGAACACACAGCTGTGATGGGGGTGGTGCAGGGTGGGAGTGCTGGGGCCCCGTGGTTGACACACACTGGCATTGAGTTTTGACCCATTTCGGTTATGTCACCTGTAATTCACATTGGTACCCTCACGTTCACTTGGTTAACTCAGTGTCACCGTGAGAACATTGCCCCGTCTCATACCATTCTGTCTCCTCATTTAAGGGCCATTTCCTTGTCATGGGGGGTATTCATCCTTTCATGTTTTAGTTAGAGTGCTTTGGCTTCACGGATCAGAACCCAGTCTCGGTGCTGAAGCAGACAGGGCTATTCTCATACAAAAGAGGAGCCAGAGGCACACGGCTGCCAGGCTCCGCCATGTTGGGTCTGAGGGCTCTGTGTGTGTGTGTTTTGTCTTTCATTGGCCTTTGCCTCCGGTGATAAGATGACCTCTGCAGCTCTGACCATCACATCTGCGTTCATGGCAGGAGGGCGGAGGCAGGGGGAGGTCCACACAGCCTCCCTGTAAACGCCCTGGGCAGACTCCTTCTTGGGTCTCAGTGTCAGTCTTGGGTCCCTACGCCATCCTTCCACTCCCCCAGAAAAAGGGGCAGGCAGGGGTGGGGGGGGGGGTTGCCATGGAATTGGGTTGCCATGATTGGCTTAGACCAGTTCTCTTTTAAAAATATATATATACCAGAAGCCCGTGCACGAAGATTCGTGCAATAGACCTTCATTCACCTGGCTGCCTGCACCAGTTTTCCGCTGGCACTGGGGACCCAGGCCTTGGCTCTGGCCACCGCCTTCCGCCTTCTTTCAGGGTTGGGGCGATTGGAGCGGCATGAGTCCCCGGCACCTCCTGCCAGCCCCGGTTCCCCCGTGATGGGGGGCGGGGCAGCACGTGGGGGCTGCCATCTTTACTGGGTTAATTTGCATAGTGCCCTGATTGGCTGTGGGCATAGCGAAGGTACGGTCAATTAGCATATTACTGGTTTATTAGGTAGGATTTTTATTGATTTCAGAGAAGGGAGAGGGAGAGAGAGATATAGAAACATCAATGATGAGAGAGAATCATTGATCAGCTGCCTCGTTCATTCCCCCTACTGAGGATTGAGCCCACACCCAGGCATGTGCCTTTGACCAGAATCGAACCTGGGACCCTTCAGTTCGGAGGTCAACTCTCTATTCACTGAGCCAAGCCGGCTAGGGCCAGATCTCATTCTTTATCACCTAGGACAGTGGTCGGCAAACGGCAGCTCGCAAGCCACATGCGGCTCTTTGGCCCCTTGAGTGTGGCTCTTCCACCAAATACCACGGCCTGGGCGAGTCTATTTTGAAGAAGTGGCGTTAGAAGAAGTTTAAGTGTAAAAAATTTGGCTCTCCAAAGAAATTTCAATCGTTGTACTGTTGATATTTGGCTCTGTTGGCTAATGAGTTTGCCGACCACTGACCTAGGAAATTTCCTGCTCCGGACAAATTTGAGATTCTGTTAAGCTAAAGGAAAAATAGAAATGGCCTTTGACTGAGCAGCTAGGTATTGTCTGCCACAGTGTCTTCAATTGCCAAGACCAGAAAAGCCAGAAATGAAATAAAATAAATGTCTTTAGTTTTCTGTGATGGTAATGATGATGATTTTCATTCTGGTGAAAGTTATTACATTACTGCTGCAGAAAATGGTCCTAATAAGTAAAGAATGAGAATTTGGCCTATCTTTCAGACACCATTGTGGTTCGACTAGCCTTTGATTAATGGGTTTTATTTACAGGAATCTATTTTCAGGAAATAATTGTAACTGAGTACAGAGATTTAGCTATAAGGATTTTCCTTGCAGCATCGTTTATAACAGTAAAAACAAACAAAAACCAAACCAACCTAAATGTCCAGCAGTTAGATAATGCCAGTATGTCATTCGGGGTAATATTGTACAGCAATTCAGACGATCTAATAGAAGATCATGTAATTACATAGAGATATTAATGTCATCTTAGTAATTTCAAAAATAGCTATAAAGTGAGATACGATATAACTTCATTTTAGAAAAGAAATACGTGGGCCCAGTGGGTCTGGCTCAGGGGCTGAAGGTCGACCTATGAACCAGGAAGTCGCGGTTCGATTCCCAGTCAGGGCACATGCCCGGATTGCAGGCTCCATCCCCAGTGTGGGGCGTGCAGGAGGCAGCTGATCCATGATTCTCTCTCATCATTGATATTTCTATCCTTGTCTTCTTCTCCCTTCCTCTCTAATATTAATAAAAAAATATATATATGAAAAAATGTGTAACAGATGTATATTAGACAGATAGAAAAATATGTGGTTAGTGTTTATCTCTGGCTGGTGGGAGTATAGGTTTAAAATTTTTTTAAACTGCTTTCTAAATTTATAAGCACATGTGCTTTTTTACAATGGGGGGGGGGTATTATAAACCTGAAGACTTGGAGGGAGGGATGTTTTAGCAAAGGACAGCCATCTGGCTCCTCTCTCCCTGACAAGTGCTTCTGCTCTCGCAGTGGGAGCTGCGGGGGGGAGGGAGGGGGAGGGAGGGGGGAGGGGCGGGGGGAGCATGCTCCCAGGGCGTCTGGATTGCTTCCAGATTTCATTATTACAGAGGAATCTGGGATCTTAATCTATCTATCCAAGGCCCTTTTTTTTTTTTTCATATTCTCAATTATTTTCATGGAGCAGTTTCCCAGAAGTGTTATCACAAGTCAGTGGGCATGAATATGTTTTTTCGCTCGTGATACATTTCTCCAAATTGCTTCTCCGGGGGCCGCACCAATACCCAGCGCTCCCGGAGGTGTCCTGCCGGGCACCGGGCGTTAGGATTGTGTGTTAGTGTCTGGTGACTGAGCAGGCAAAGCATGGCACCTCATTATTCCGATTTGCATGTTTGGTGAGGCGGAGCCATTCTTCTGTGAGTTGCTTGCTTTATTGTGTTTTTTATTTGTGAGTCTTGACATGTCTCTGTCGGGGTTTTCATAATTTCCTTTTCCGTTTGCACAAACTCAGTGCTCTCCCCCTTGGGAGAACCCCTCGCCTTTCCGTCCCCGCTCCTTCCCCAGGAGCATTACCTTTCTCTCCCCTCAGCTCCAAGGGCCCTCCTGCTTCTGTGACTTCCTAAATAAACTCTCTCTTATTAAAAAAATTTGCACAGCCCGACGGGTGTGGCTCCGTGGTTGAGCATGGACCCAGGGGCCAAGAGGTCCCCAGTTCGATTCCATTCAGGGCACATGCCCGGGTTGCAGGCTCGATCCCCAGTGTGGGGCGTGCAGGAGGCAGCCAATGGCTGTGTCTCTCTCATCGATGTTTCTCTCTCTACGTCCCTCTCCCTTCCTCTCTAAAATTAATAAAAACGTATTATTTTTTTAATTTGCACGAACTCTTTCTTTACTGAAGATAATGGCCCCTTTCCTGTTGTACTAGCCTAGCTATGATATGTCCCCCAGGCACTGGTTTCCCTTCTGATTTCTATTTTTCCTTTTATATTGAAAAACTTTACATTATTAGGTCATCAAAAGATATCACTTTTGGGCTATGAAGCCCCATGGCTGTGGCTTTGTGTTTGTTTTTAATTGAATTTTTAAAAATATGTTTTCACTGATAACAGAGAGAGAGGGAGAGAGGGCTACAAACATCAACGATGAGAGAAAATCATTGATCAGCTGCCTCCTGCACAACCCCTACTGGGAATCGAACCCACAACCCAGGCATCAAATCGTGACCTCCTGGTTCATGGCTTGACACTCTCCCCCTGAGCCACACCGGCCGGGAGGCTCTGGCTTTTACTGATGGGCCTGCAGGGGCCACATGGGCCAGAGCAGCAAGGCTGACCTTTGCTGCTTGGACCAGGGTGCTAGGTTTACCAGCATTCGCCGCCTGGCAAGGGCTCCCCAACCAGACCACGGTTGTCGGCCCTGTGAGCGCGCTCAGAGGGTAGCCTGTGCTCAGAGGTCTGTGACTTCCTAGCAAAAGCCACAGCGTTGTCGGTGGACTTGGGACTGGCTCCCTGTTTTGTTTCTCAGCAACCACTTTCAGCTCTCGTGCTTTGTCACGCCGACACTGCCTGTCACCGAACGTTCTCTGCTCCAACAATGTACTTGCTAATTAAAATCAGTTGCCTTGTCAGTGACTGTAGGTCATGATTGGTGTGATTGTTCTGGGATTTTAAGAATTTTTTTATTTATTATGAAAATATTAAAACTTTTTTTTTTAACTTTGAGAGAGGCATGGTATAATAAGCACCCGTGTGCACATCACCTTGTTGTTGACATTTGCCACATTTCTTTATCTGTTTTATTGTAGCTGAAGTACGTTAAATTACAGACATCAAAGAAAGCATTTGACGCCTAAAAATTTCAGAATTTATTTCTTAAAAGATGACATTTTTCAACATAACCATAACACCATTAGCACTTAAAAAAAAAATCTTTACCCAAGGATATTTCTTCCACTGATTTCTAGAGGGAGGGAAGAGGGGGAGAGTGAGAGAAACATCGATGTGAGAGAGACACATCAATTGGTGGCCTCCCACATACGCCCCTACCAGGGTTGGGGAACCTGCAACCAAGGCATGTGCCCTTGACCAGGAATCGAACCTGTAACCCTTTCGTCTGTGGGCCGATGCTCAAACCACTGAGAAAACAGGCCAGGGAAACACTTTTTTTTTTTTTTTTTTGGTAATGTTTGTATTGATTTTTAGAGAGAAAGGAAGAGGGATAGAGAGATAGAAACATCGATGAGAAACATCATCAATCTGCTGCCTCCTGCATGCCCCCTACTGGGGATCAATGGCCCTGACCAAGAATCAAACCAATGACCTCTTGGTTCCTGGGTCGATGTTCGTCTACTGAGCCAGGCAGGGCAACACTTGTAATAAAATTAATAGCAATTCTTCTTTGTGGTCTTATCCAGTCCACGGTCATATTTCCCCTGTTGTTTATAGGTGGTTCATTCAAATCAGGGTTCAGTCATAGAGTATGTGTGCATTTTGCAATTTGGCATTTTGATGTTTTATATCTTATGCTTTTAAAATCTAGAACAGCCCTAACCGGTTTGGCTCAGTGGATAGAGCGTCGGCCTGCGGACTGAAGGGTCCCAGGTTCGATTCCGGTCAAGGGCATGTACCTTGGTTGCGGGCACATCCCCAGTAGGAGGTGTGCAGGAGGCAGCTGATTGATGTTTCTCTCTCATCGATGTTTCTAACTCTCTATCCCTCTCCCTTCCTCTCTGTAAAAAATCAATAAAATATATTTTTAAAATAAAATAAATAAATAAATAAAAAATAAAATCTAGAACAGTGTCTTCTCCCTAACTTTTTTTTTTTTTATTATTGCATTGACTTGTAAGAGTTCTTGGATCTTTCCTTAGACATGATGTAGTTTTCCACAGATTCCTTCTGTGGTACAACTAAATGTCTTTTCTAGTCTTTGTATGAGTTACTGTTAACCAGGGGTGTTTGTTTTAGTCCTGTATCATCACACTAGCTTCAGCAGCTGAGGAATTGATCTGGATCAGACTTTGGCCAGTAGTGTTTATTGGAAGAAGCGTTCCTTATATCCATTTCTTTCTTATCTCAAGTGAAATCCTTCTTCAGGATTGGTACAGGATTTATTGGCCTAAAAGGGATGCAAACTAATAAAGCTGCGTGCTGACTATCAGCCATGAAAAACCTTCACAACTGTTCTTCGTGTTCAGTTCGCAGAGAAATTCCAGGAGGTGAAAGAAGCTGCCAGACTCGCCAGAGACAAGTCGCAGGAGAAAATCGAGACGTCAAGTAACCATTCCCAAGTGAGTAATTTGTCCATAAAGTACCGTATTTTCTGGCGTATAAGACGACTTTTTAACCCAGGAAAATCTTCTATATGCCCAGTCGTCTTATACACTGGAAAATACGGTAAAGCTGGGGTCGAGACTCTGTTCCTTGTCACTTTGACCAGAAACGGACTTTAGCAGCAGGGCATTCTTCCCCCCTATAGAGTTCCTTACTTTTTAAAAAATCTTTATTGTTGGAAGTATTACATATGTCCCCTTTGCTTCCCCATGGACCCCTTCTCGTCCCCTCCCCACCCCAGGCCTTCACCACACTATCGTCTGTGTCTGTGGGTTATACACGTGCAGCTGCAGGGCATTTTGAAGGTTTTTTGACTATTCGCCTGTTCACACTGAGGTGGACGGGACATGTATTTGTGAGACTCCTGAAATTTTCAGGATGTGGTGTTGCATTTTTTAAAATATATATTTTTATTGATTTCAGAGAGGAGGAGAGAGGAAGAGAGATAGAAACATCAATGATAAGAGAGAATCATTAATCGGGTGCCTCCTGCACACGCCCCCCCCCCCCCCCCCCTTACTGGGGATCGAGCCCACGCCCTGATCGGGAATTGAACTGTGACCTCCTGTTCATAGTTGATAACCACGGAGCCACGCCGGCCTGGCCTGTGGTGATGTATTTTGATAGGAAATGGTGGTTGAGATTAGGGTAATGCATGTCCCTGGCCCCCGAGAGGTGCTATCTGGTCACTGTGTTTCAGGACCAGTGACAGGGCAGCTGCTTCCCTCCCGGTGGGAGGTGGGGCCGCATGAAGGACGCTCAGTGACAAGGGCAGGTACCTGTGCTTGATTGATGCCCGCGAGCCCTCAGCTCTGTCCCCCTGTTGTAATAAAAGTCAGGTGGGAGGTGGCATTCCAACAGCTCTGGTTTAGCCAAGGAGATGTGGCTTTGCCGAGTAATCTCTTTACTCGACAGTGTGATGGTTGACTAAGAAGGACCTGTTGCCCTAGCCGGTTTGGCTCAATGGATAGAAAGTCGGTCCTCGGACTGAAGGGTCCTGGGTTTGGTTCCGGTCAAGGGCATATACATTGGTTGCAGGTTAGATCACCAGCCCTGGTTGGGGTGCATGTAGGAGGCAACCAATCGATGTGTCTCTCTTACATTGATGTTTCTCTGTCTCTGTCTCTACCTGTCCTGTACTCTCTCTCTGGAAATCAACAGAAAAATGTCCTCAGGTGAGGACTAACAACAACAACAACAAAAGAGGGACCTGTTGTGACTTGAAATAAAAATGCCTGCATTCCTGATGTCTAGATTGGTGTATGTCATGGTGGACGGAAGGCTTGATCCAATGACAAGGTTGTTTGTAGGGAGACAGGGAAAGGCAACATCAGGAGCAAAGATTTGGGTTTGGGATTAAGCAGGTGTAACAGCAAGACGGCCAGGGCACAGTGGGGCTGGGAGTGAGGTGCACTGTGGGAGGGACAGCCATGTATTTGCAGATCCTGGAAAAGACCTGGAATTCTTCACGAGCAGATAGTTTATTGCTAATTTAACTAGAGGCCAGTGCACAAAATTCGTGCACAGTGGGTGGGTCCCTCAGCCCGGCCTGCACCCTCTCGCAGTCCGGGACTGCTGGCTCTTAACTGCTCGCCTGCCTGCCTTCCTGATCATCCCTAACCACTCTGCCTGCCTGCCTCATCGCCCCTAACTACTCGCCTGCCTGCCTCATCGATCACCCCTTACCACTATCCTGCCTGCCTCATCACCCCTAACCACTCGCCTGCCTGCCTGATCGATCACCCCTTACCACTATCCTGCCTGCCTCATCGCCCCTAACCACTTGCCTGCCTGCCTGATTGTCCCTAACTGCTCTCCTGCCTGCCTGATCGCCCCTAACCACCTCTTCCTCAGCCCCCGCTGCCGCGGCTTCATCCAGAAGGACATCCAGAATGATGTCCGGAAGGTCATTCAGCTGTCCGGTCTAACTAGCATATTACGCTTTTATTATTATAGATTATTTATTACTGAGTAGTTGGCAGACATTGGAGGTGTTTTATGACTGTTGATCTGGAATTTCCATGAGGGTTACCTGTGGGTGGTAAGGAAGTCAGGGTGCCACAGAGGGTCGCAAGGAGGCTGTGGGGTGGAGGATGGCCTGGCAGGGCAGCTACAGGGTAAAGGGGAAGAATAGATGTCAGAGACAGCTGGTCGGGGGGAAACCAGGAGGCCTGGGCACCTGGAGCAGTCAAGACTGACACCCAAGGCTTGACGGTATTAACATTTTGCTTTTAGTATCTGCAAACATTTAGCAGCAGATATTTCCCCAAGGTTTTGTTTTAATATATTTTTATTGTTTTCAGAGAGAAAGGGAGAAAGAGATAGAAACATCAATGATAAGCATCATTGATTGGCTGCCTCTTGCATGCCCCCCACTGGGGATCGAGCCCTCAACCGGGCATGTGCCCTGACTGGGAATCGAACCTTGACCCCCTGGTCCAGGTCCATAGGTTGACGCTCAACCACTGAGCCACGCTAGCCAGGCTCCCCACGTTTTTATTTGCATTTTAATTTTGTTTATGGCTTTTTTTTTTTTGCAAGGTAGGAATGTAAAGTTAGTCAGATTTATACATCCTTCCCTTCATGGTTCCTTCCTTTGCCATTATGCATATTGGAAGCTAAATAAGATCTTGCTGAGATCTTATCCAAGAGCAGATGAGATTTCACCACCATGTGGGATGACTTATCACAGAAAACATCTCAGAATATTCATAACACGCTAAATAGTCATGGAGACCACAGACACCCAGCGCTGGTCCCTGTTGTTTTAATGAGTGTGGATCTTCCTCTCTCAGCCCCAGGATGCTTAAGTTGTCTCAGCTTGTAACGGTTTTTCTCTTTCCTCGTTATAAATCGTTCCTCCTCTTTTAATTTGTGGCTTCTGTCGGTGTTATTTAAGGAGACCAGGTGTCTAGGTGTGTTAGGTTTATCTGGAGAGGATGAGTAAAATGGCCCTGAGTAGCGGCCCCAGATGCTCGCTGGTCCGTGAAGTGCACAGACTCTCAGCTCACTGTGGACCCTCCTGGGCCTTGTCCTTGGTTTTTGATGGTCCCCGACTTATTCGTTGCTGCTGCGAGTGGGTCAGATGAGTGGTTGTCACCCTCAGAAACAGTGTCTCGTTGTGCCCGACTCGTTGCCCCTGTAAGGACCCGCGGTAATGTGTGAGGTAATCCACTTTGGCCAGGAGTCTGGGTGTGAAACCCCATCTTCTCTGCTCAGGCATCCAGTGTCAACGGGACAGACGATGAAAAGGCATCTCACGCGAGCCCCGCGGACACCCACCTCAAGTCTGAGAACAACAAGCTGAAGATCGCGCTGACGCAGAGGTAAGGGGCCTTTAGGTCCAGATGCTGGTTCTCTGGAGGCTCCCGCTGGGCGGGGCTCAGCAGGTGGGGAGGGGCCAGTCTCACCTCCTGGCCGAGCCTGTGGCTGCTCTCTGCCTGGCTGACCACGTCTGTTGACACCCAGCTCTCTAATCAGCTGGCCCGGCCTCTTCTCAGAGCTTAATGCCTGTGAGTCCAGGCAACCGTGACCCTTAGCCCCAGCCCCCGGTCTTGGATTGTGGGCTTTATCAGGGTTTTAAAGGACAGATGAAAAGAACTATGACCAGACTCTTTTTTTTTCTCATCAGACAGCTATCAGGACTCTTCTTGGTTATGTGATTATTTTGTTTTTAAATATATTTTTATTGATTTCAGAGAGGAAGGGAGACAGAGAGAGAGACACACACATCAACGATGAGAGAGAATCATTGAGAATCACGCCCCCTGCTGGGGATCGAGCCCGCAACCCGGGCATGTGCCCTGACTGGGAATTGAACCGGGACCTCCTGGTTCCTAGGTCAGTGCTCAACCACTGAGCCACGCCGGCAGGGCCTATTCTTGGTTGTTTAAGTCACAGCGTGCTGCCTGAATGAAAACATTTTAGCCCGAAAAATCAATGTTTTGAAATTCCAATTTAGTGGAGAAGCGGATTATAGGAATGAAGGGAAGCCATTTCCCCAAATCAGCTTAAGTTCTCCATCATCAGCCCTGGAATGAATCAGATAATAATGCTTTCTATTTTTTTCCGTCCGCATGGTTTGAACTGGAAGTGTGTATTTTCCTACCACAGCCCCGGCTCCTTGAGGCTGTGGGATGGAAGATAATGCAGATTATCTGGATACAGCCGCATTTACTGTTTAAAAAGCTGTTAGACGCAGACCTCCCGTCAGCCAGGCGGTGCTAAGCAGGAACCCGGACTCTGACAACTCGAGGTGCAAGTTCACCCGAGATGTCCAGACCGCAGATTCCTGGGCTCGGAGCAGGGAAACTAGGGAGCCTGCACACCAAACAGCCTCTGAGGGGAGCCGGACTCCCGTTTGTTTTCTAAAATTTCCTCACTGAAAGCACAGGGTCAAAGATCAACTTGGGCCTGGCCAGTTTGGCTCAGTGGATAGAGCATCAGCCTGCGGACCAAAGGGTCCCGGGTTCAATTCTGGTCGAAGGCACGTACTTGGTAACAGTCTCCCCCCCTGCCTGGGCCCTGGTCGGGGCTCGTGCAGGAGGCAACCAATCGATGTGTCTCTCTCACATCCATGTTTCTCTCTGTCTTTCCCTCTCTCTTCCACGCTCCCTAAAAATCAATGGAAAAAATATCCTCGGGTGAGGATTAACAACAACAACAAAAAGATAAACTCAGGGTTTATGTGGTACCGTAGAGGGGTCCCTCAGACCTGTGGTTAGAACCCCAGTTCTGCCCTCAGGGGAGTCCCAGTCATGGTCTCCTTGCCCTCGGCTCTCAAATCTGGATTCCTTTCGATGCAGATCTGGGGGACCCTTTTTCTGCCAAGGGCCATTGGGAGATTTATAACCTCATTCGCTTCATATAATTCACTTCAGGTAAGTTTATGTTGCTATGAAAAAAGCTCCTGGATTTATTGAATTTTGAGTCCCGCCCGCAGGGCCAAGCCTAATGATTTCCTGGGCCTCCTGTGCTGCCCGCCTGCTTCAAAGGCTCCGAGGAGGTACCAGTGACAGCGGGACCATTATCTCCTATTTGTTTGTTAAATCTGGGGTGTGTGTATGTGTGTGTATGTGTGTGTGTGTGTGTGTGTGTTTGCGTGTGTGTTTGTGTGTGTGTGTGTATGTGTTTGTTTGTTTGTTTTTTTAATATATTTTATTGATTTTCCACAGAGAGGAAGGGAGAGGGATAGAGAGCTAGAAACATCGATGAGAGAGAAACATCGACCAGCTGCCTCCTGCACACTCCCTACCAGGGATGTGCCCGCAACCAAGGTACATGCCCTTGACCGGAATCGAACCTGGGACCTTTCAGTCCGCAGACCGATGCTCTATCCACTGAGCCAAACCGGTTTCGGCTACCTAAGGATATTTTTCCATTGATTTTTTGTTTCTTTTTAAAAAATATTATTATTATTTTAATCCATTGATTTTTGAGAGAGTGGAAGAGAGAGGGAAAGACAGAGAGAAACATCAGTGTGAGAGAAACACATCGATTGGTTGCCTCCTGCATGAGCCCCGACCAGGGCCTGGCTGGGAAGGAGCCTGCATCCGAGGTACATGCCCTTGACTGGAATCAAACCCGGGACCCTTTGGGCCGCAGGCCGACGCTCTATCCACTGGGCCACACTGGCCAGGGCTCTAAAGGGATTCTTTAAGAAAACAGCCCAGCAGGGTGATGGGTCCACACAAGACAGGCCAGTCCCTCTGGCACTTGTTCCTCCGGCCAGCCCTCGGGTGGGGGCCGGGGGACGGTCAGCACCCGCCCTCCCAGTCATCCCCGGCCTCTGCCCTGCAGCGCCGCCAACGTGAAGAAATGGGAGATCGAGCTGCAGACCCTGCGGGAGAGCAACGCGCGGCTGACCACGGCGCTGCAGGAGTCCGCCACCAGCGTGGAGCAGTGGAAGAGGCAGTTCTCCATCTGCCGCGACGAGAACGACCGGCTGCGGCACAAGGTGGGCTCTGGGGGCCCGGGGGGCACAGCCGGCGGGAGGGCCGGCGGGGTGGGGGCGGCCGGGGCTCCTTCTCCGCAGCAGCAAGACTTGCTGCCTCCCCCTTTGAACCTCCCTCTGTTTCAATAACTGATTTATTACCTTATTTTTTATGAAGATACTTTTATTGATTTCAGAGAGGAAGGGAGAGGGAGAGAGAGATGGAAACATCAATGATGAGAGAGAATCATGGATCGGCTGCCTCCTGCAAGCCCCCCACTGGGGATCAAGCCCGCAACCCGGGCATGTGCCCTTGACCGGGAATCGAACCTTGACCTCCTGGTTCATAGGTCAATGCTCAACCACTGAGCCACGCCGGCCTGGGCTGACCATGTTTTAATGGTCAGCACGTTTACAGGCTGCAGACACGACAGGGGGACACAGCCTGTGACAACATTGGCATTCGCTCTCCCTGCCCCCCCTGACCTGAGGGAGCCACGGGAGGACCATCCGAGGTACAGATGGCACTGCCTCGTGTCGCTTTTCCATTTCGGTGCCCACAGTGCTGACAGCGAGGGCGCCGGGCCAGGCGCTGACTCTGCACGTCCCCTTCCCAGGCTGGCTGATCGATTGCCCTCTCTTTCTTTTTCCAAGCAAAGAGCCAGCTTCTCTCTGCGCCTGAGTATCCGAGCCCAAGGGCAGGGCGGGCGGAGGAAGTGCCCGCTGAGAGGAGCATCAGCTTCCCCCGTGGGAGGCGTCTCCAGCAGCCCCTAGGACTCAGCCCCTGAGTCCTCACAGCGCATGCCCCGCTGGGACTGCTGCCGCCGCTCGCGGGGACCCCATCAACGTGGCGCTTTGGTGTTACACGTGGGTCCCACTCTTGCCGTTCACTCTGCACACACACTCTGGCCTTGGCCTTGGCTGTTGTTCTTCTGAGAGAGCAGGCTGGGGAGGGAGAGAAAGGTGCACCCTGGGGATTTGCCCGCCCCCCCCCCCCCCCGAAAGAGGCCTGCAGGCCAGGCTCCCGTGTGCACCACGAGGGAAAGGTCGTCCTGATTTAAAACGTTTGAAATGTCATCACATCCCACTTGGTGGCCCCGGCCCCACAGGGCTCTGGTGTCTGCCCCGCTGGCTTAAACCCATGAAACAGAATAATTTAGGACGTGATTAAAATGATGTAAAATCACTTGAATAAATTTCTATGCTGATAATAATTTTAAAAAAAAGATGTAAAACCATTCTGGGGAGAAGCAGGTAGATCCATGGGACACCTGGCCCCTGCTCGTGACAAATCCTTAAAGCAAACCTGCAGTTCCTGTCCTGTGGCCCTGAGAGCAGCCAGGAGCCCGGGGCATCCTAAGGCCGGGCTGTGTGACTCAGTCGGCGCTGCTGGTGGTGAGTGAGGCGCCTCCTGCCGAAAGGCCCTCTGGGAGCCACATGGAGTTCGAATGTAGCCTCTGAGAAACACAAATGGGTTAGTTTTCGGTTTATTTTAAAAGAAAGCATAGGCCTAGCCAGTTTGGCTCAGTGGCTAGAGCGTCGGCCTGCGGACCGAAGGGTCCTGGGTTCAATTCCGGTCAGGGACACATACCTTGGTTGCAGGCTCCTGCCCGACCTGGGCCCTGGCTGGGACACGTACAGAAGGCAACCAATCAATGTTTCTGTCTTTCCCTCTCTGAAAAATCAATGGAAAAATATCCTCAGGCGAGGATTAACAGAAAAAAAAAGAAAGATTCTATTTTGTGGGGGGTGAGGGGGAAGAGGGACATCTGTAATAATCTCAACAATAAAGATTTTTCTAAAAAGAGCCGAAACCGGTTTGGCTCAGTGGATAGAGCGTCGGCCTGCGGACTGAAAAGTCCCAGGTTCGATTCCGGTCAAGGGCATGTACCTTGGTTGCGGGCACATCCCCAGTAGGGGGTGTGCAGGAGGCAGCTGATCGATGTTTCTCTGTCATCGATGTTTCTAACTCTCTATTCCTCTCTCTTCCTCTCTGTGAAAAATCAATAAAATATATTTAAAAAATAAAAATAAAAATAAAAAATAAAAAAATAATAAAAAGAAAGGAAGCATAAACAGAGCTGTGTCGCTCTTTTGTTTAATGACCAAAGTAAACTAGCACCCCTGCCTCACGTGTGATGTTTCCCCAAGATTGATGAGCTGGAAGAACAGTGCAGCGAGATAAACAGAGAGAAGGAGAAGAACACCCAGCTGAAGCGGAGGATCGAGGAGCTGGAATCCGAACTCCGAGAGAAGGAGACGGTGAGTCACAGCTCGGACGGCCCCTCGGTGTCCTCTGGGCCTGCGGGCGAGCTCTCCCCAAGGGCACAGCCGGTGACTGGGCACGTGACGGCCCTGGCAGCTGCCTGGACATCGGCACAGAGTCAGAGCCAAGAGTCACATCAGGGCGCAGATACTACAGCCTCCTCGCTGTGTGAGCTGTGTGGTCAGCCACTCCGATCCAAGAGGGAGTGGAACTTTGTACCAGACACTCGGGAACTTTTTGAGACAATCTGTCATCAGAAGTTGAACTCCGCTGTCCAATGAGTGCAGTGAGAGCCAGCAATCGTAGCCATTCGTTTTCTGGGGGGCAGGACCGCTAAGTACACAGAGGCTGGAGGCCACGGGCAGGCTGCCCAACTGTTCTCAGCCTCAGTTTCCCCACCGACAAAGCAGGAGGCATAAGAAGACCTGTCCGCCATGGTGGTGTACCGACTTCGTGCAATTGTGCGTGTACTGCTCTCGGCCCTTAGAATACCTGAAGGGTTCAGTGTTAACGTCATCACCTTTATCATCTGTGCAAACAGTACAGGTTCCAAAAGCCGCTTCCATTCCTAGATGTCCAAGTGGGGGGGCCGAAGGGGGGCGGTGTTCAAGAATGCCTTTTATCTGACTTGATTTCACATTTCTTTCTCCCATAGGAGTTGAAAGATCTCCGAAAACAGAGTGAAATCATCCCTCAGCTCATGTCAGAGTGTGAATACGTCTCTGAGAAGTTAGAGGTAAGGGCGAGAGGCTCAGATGAGAAGGCACTGGTCATGTGACTCTTCCCTGAGGGTCCCGCCCCCCCATCCCCAAGAAGGCTCAGCAGGACTGTCTTGTGGCTTTTCCACCTAACGAAGGGGTCCTGTGCCACAGCCATAGTGCAGGTGCCTGTTTCCCGTCCACAGAAGCCCCTGCGGAACCACAGGGGTGAGGACTGGGGGCAGAGGAAGGGCTAAGAGCGTAAGACCTGGGTGCTGTCCCCCCTCCCCACTCCCCAGCCGTGACCTTGCACACGATCTTGGCGTAGACCCCCTCCCTCACTGGCCTCAGATTTTTTTTTAAATTTAATTTATTTCTGAGAGGAAGGGAGAAAGAGAGAGAGATAGAAACATCAATGATGTGAGAGAATCATTTATCTGTTGCCTTCTGCACGCCCCACACTGGGGATCGAGCCCGCGCAACCGGGCATGTGCCCTGACCAGGAATCAAACCATGACTGCCAGGTTCATAGGTCAGTGCTCAACCACTGAGCCACACTGGCCAGGCTGGCCTCAGATTTCTGATCACAAAAGGAGGGTTTGAACCTCCTCTACCTCCAGGCTCTCCTCACTCCAGGAGCCCTGTATTCAGGTGGGCAGCCCCAGCATTAGCAACTGGTTAGGGTCAGGTGATCAGAATGGAGCTGAGTGGGCATCTGCTGACCGTCTGGGCCTGGGGCTGAAAATGCCTCTCCCTGGGCAGGCACCCGAGTTCTGCATTCTGTGTAGGAACGTCATTTTTCAGGCCGCCTGTCGGTCACACACTGTCTGTCGGCACCTCTGCCAGGGGACAGGCAGGAATGAAGGGCACGCTGAGATGCCCCTGGTCTGCGTGCTGAGGAACTAACAGGTCTGGGGTGCAGCCGTAGCAGGTCTCCGCGGACCCACCCCTCACTGTTCCCCAGACCCTTCTCCTTTGGTTTTGCTTCAGGCAGCAGAGAAAGACAATCAAAACTTGGAGGACAAAGTGCGTTCGCTGAAGATGGACATTGAGGAGAGCAAGTACCGACAGCGCCACCTAAAGGTGGAGTTGAAGAACTTCTTGGAGGTGCTGGACGGGAAGATCGACGACCTGCACGACTTCCGACGCGGCCTCTCCAAGCTGGGCACCGACAACTAGGGCGCCCGGGCCCCCGCGGGAGCCACAGGTGTGTGCGAGCGGCCGGGACGAGGACGTCCGTCCGTCCGTCCGTCCGGCTGCCGGTGTTGCTTCTGTCCACGCGGGCGCAGCGGGGCGCGGGTCCAGACCGCCGCGCCGCCCACGCGCTGCCGCCGGGACCGCAGTCTCCTCTCGCTTCTCTGGCCTTTCGAGGTCGGGGCCGCTGGAAGATTCTGACTCAGGAATCCAGACTAGGTCTACCTTACCGTTTACGCAGTCAGGGCAGGGATGTTTCTATCTTTCTTAAGGGTTGTTGCAGCCACGTGAGCTGAAATGAGTTTTCTAATCCAAATGTGAGTATCCTTTACACCTCCTTTTTTTTGAACGGCATTCGGGGTATCTGGATGTCCCCCGGCCCCCCCAGGCGCCCCAGTGTGGCCGTGGAGGTAAAAGCTCCCTCCCGGTAGCTGTCCAGATGCTTTAGAGCAGCTACTTTCCGGAGAAAGGAAACAGGCTTGGGGAGGTGTCTTTCTGGCCGGGTGACCCCTGACCCCTCTGCCCCCTCATCCCGCCCCAGTTGTGAGGCTGCGACCACGCTCCTTTCCTTGGTTTCATTTTCTGAGCAGATCGCTGTGCCGTGGGGACAGCACGCAGGGAGGGCGCCTCGCACAGTGCCTGGCACACAGTAGGTGCTTAATAAATACTTGTTCAATTAAACACACGCACAGGATTTAGTGTTTCAATCCAACCCCAGCAGAGTCCCTGCCGACAGCCAGCATCCTGGCGCCCTGGGTCAGCATCAGACGTGAATGCACTTGTGTGGTCAAGCCCGTGGCTTGGCTCCGTGGCCCTGTGGCTGGGAGGGTGGCCGTGGAGGCAGCAGGAGCTGGGCGGAGCCCTCCCGCCCCAGGCACCCATCCATGGCCCTCTGCCCTGGTCTCTGACCCTGGGACCCCCCTCACTCTCTAGTCGTGGGGCCTGGAGCTGGGATTCCAGGACCACGGGTTGTCCCCGGGGTTGGGCTGCCCGCTGGGATCCGGGGTGGGATCCTGTGTTGGGTTTGGGCAGTTAAGGAAGAAGTCACACCAGCCCCAGGGGGAGAGGAGGCTCAGTCTGCCTCCGCGCTCTCAGATCCTGCCTCCTCTCTCAGTGGGCACGACATGCCGTGGTCATCCTTCGCTGGCAGGGCCTGCCGTGCTGGCACAGTGGTTGAATCCCTGGCCTTGGGCCTTTCTGAGGGAGCCTGGGTGCTCCTTTACCTGCTTCGTGAGCCACTGAGAGAACTTCCCCTTCTAGAAAGGTCTTCACACGTGGGTAGGATCTCTCCCTGCTGCGTTTGGGTAAATGATAACACAGCCTGAGGGAGGGCAGGTACCCGAAGACATGACCTGGGTGCCCTCCATGGAGCTGAGCCCTGTGCATAGGGGAGGAGGGAGATGGGAGGAGGAGGGAGGGCTGGTGGCCTGGAGCACAGCTTCAGCAGAGACCCGCAGGCTGGCACACAGCGCACAGGAGATGCAGGGGCAGCTGGCCCGCCCCACCCCAGAGCCCCAGGAGGCTCAGGACAGCTTGGGCAGCCCCTCGCTGGCTGAGCTGGAGACGAGGCTGCAGGCTGGGCCTGGGCTGGGCCTGTGGGTACAGAGATATTCTCAGGCAGGTCAGCCACCTGGCCGCAGACTGGGCACATGGCTGCCCAGGAGCGGCAGGCTCCAGGGTTTAAAACCTCTACGTGGGTCTTCTTTTTGTTGTTAATCCTCACCTGAGGATATTTTTCCATTGATTTTAGAGAGAGTGGAAGGGAGAGGGAGAGACAGAGAAACATCGATGTGAGAGAGACACATCGATGGGTTGCCTCCTGCACGTGGCCTGACAAGGGCCCAGCTTGGGGAGGAGCCCGTAACCGAGGTCCATGCCCTTGACCAGAATCGAACCCGGGACCCTTTGGTCCACAGGCCAGCGCTCTATCCACTGAGCCATACCGGCCAGGGCTCCACGTGGGCCTTCTGATGCCGCCATCCTCTGTCAGGGTCTGTTAATCCAGAGGAGCCCTCTCGGCTGACAGCACGCTCGAGCGGCGCAGTCACAGGAAGGAGAGTTGCTAAAGGCACCTGGGCTCCGTAACAGTGACCGTAGCAAACCCCGGAAGCGGAGGAGCTGTTACCATGGTGGCAGCAGCGTCCCCAGGTCCCCGCTCTCAGTCCCTGAAGGGCTCGGTGAGCGCCCTGTAGGTGGCAGCGAGGAGCTCAGACCCCGAGGAACTCAGACCCCAAGCAGCGGCTCCGCCTGTGGCCCCATGCGGGTGGCTCAGGGTAGCGCGTGGAAATAACCCTGAATTCACCCCGTTTTCCCGGGAGCCCACTAACGCATCCTCGTGTATCAGGACGCCTGTCCCCAGCCTCACACTCATGTCCTCAGGGGTCACTGTCGGAAGCCAGGTGCGGGCAGGACAGACCTGTCACCCAGGAGCGTTCCAGGAAAGGCCCAACGGGGTGCATTGCCACGCTGAGAGTGGCGAGTGGAGACGAGCCCCTCTTAGTGTCCAGGGATGGACCCCCCCCCCCCCCCCGCCCCGAGAGACAGGGTAGGGCAGGTGGTCAGGCCTCCACGTGACTGAGAGCCAGTGCCCCCGAGACGTGACACTCGTGTGGCAGGTACCTCGCTGCCATACTAACCCACATGCTGTCGCTTCAGGCGCAGCGGGGGAGGCCTGAGCGGAGATCAGCGCCCCTGATGCGTAGACCGGAGGCCGAGTCAGCAGGCGGCATGCCCAGGTCAGCAGGGAGTAAGCAGCGCGTGGGCTCCGCGTCCAGGTCTCCTGACCTTGGCCGCGTGCCCTTCCATGAGCCCTACGCTGTCCTCCCTGTGGTCCTCCTCGAGGCCAAGAAAAACAATTCTCTTTCTCTATTTTTAACCCTCACCCGAGGATATTTTCCCATTGATTTATAGAGAGGGGAAGAGAGAGGGAGAGACAGAAACATCGATGTGAGAGAAACACATCGATGGGTTGCCTCCTGCACGTGCCCTGACCAGGGCCGAGGTCGGGGAGGAACCTGCAAGTGAGGTACGTGCCCTTGACCGGAATCGAACCCGGGACCACAGGCCGATGCTCTATCCACTGAGCCACACCGGCCAGGGCAAAAACAATTCTCTTGTATTCTGGTAAGAGCACACACTGCAGATATATATACTCTTTAGCATACGTCCACGGCCAATGGCAGTGTACCCGTGAGAGAATCAGAAGGGAAGGGTTCTGATTTTGCAGAGATCTCTCTCGGGGGGTGGGGGGGGGTGTTAGTAGCACGCGCTCTGAGAGGCCAGACCTGGGGCAGACTCACTCTGAGTTCTTTGCTGATGGCTTTAGTGGAGGCCGTGGTTCGTCCAAGACGCCCGGGAGGCGCTGAGACCACAGAGCGGTAAGCTGAATCCTGGCTGGGGGTTTGCCGTGCACTGCCCACCCCCTTCCCAGGCAGGAGCCCCCTCTGTGCAGGGAGGAGCCCCGAAGTGGGGAGAGCAGGGCGAACAGGGCCTGCCCACCCCAGGGGGACTGTCCACAGCGGGCAGCTGGCCTGCAGCCTCCTCGCGGACCGCTCCAGGCGGGGACAGGTCACAGCAGCGCCTTTAGGGGGCGGTTTGCTGAGCCATGACTGGTGTGCAGTCATTTGACGTGAAACACCAAGTCAGGGGTGGAACAGAATAGGAATGTGCTACCCACCAGCACCACTTCAGCCCATTTCGAAAGTGCTTTTTGGCCCTGGCCGGTGTGGCTCAGTGGATAGAGCATCGGCCTGCGGACCGAAGGGTCCCGGGTTCGATTTCGGTCCAGGCACGTACCTCGCTTGAAGGTTCCTACCCAGCCCGGGCCCTGGTCAGGGCTCGTGCAGGAGGCAACCAATCGATGTGTTTCTCTCACATCCATGTTTCTCTCTGTCTTTCCCTCTCTCTTCCACTCTCTCTAAAAATCAATGGAAAAATATCCTCAGGTTAGGAATAAATAATAGATAGATAGATAGATAGATAGATAGATAGATAGATAGATAGATGGAGTGAATTTTGTAGAAAAGCCTGCCCTCTAGAGCCAGCCTGCGGGCGTGCCAGGGCTCACAGGGCGACCTCTCAGAAGGTCATGGCCAGGTGCACACTCGGGGGATGTGACTCGGCCCGGCCTCGAGGGAGCCCCTCCCGCTCTCTGCTGTTCGCTGAAAGCGGGCTGTTTGCGCCGTCCGTCCGCCCCTCTGGAAGTTACCGTTCTCTTGTTCCCATGAAACGTCCCTGGAGTTTGAAGTTTAAACTAGAAACTTGCAAATCAATGTCCACATAGATTTTTAAATGATTTTAAAATGATTTTAAATGATATGCACGGTTTAAACGGATCGTAATTTCTGGTTACGTGGTTTCTCCCAAAGAAATGTCATCTATTCTGGGGGTGGGGGAGGGGAGGCAGTCCTGTATAGAAATGTGTGTGACTCACCGGTCCTCTCCGCACGCCTGACTCAAGGATATGGGGCTTCTGGTTCCTCTTTAAACACAAGGAGACTTTGGCACGAATCTGACAGCTGGATGAAACGGGTTAGGGCCGTGGTCGGCAAACTGCGGCTCGCAAGCCACATGCGGCTCTTTGGCCCCTTGAGTGTGGCTCTTCCACAAAATTAGGAGTACCCTAATCCTATCTAATAAAGAGGAAATATGCTAATTGTCCATCACTCCATCACAAAGATGGCTGCACCCACAGCTGAGGCCAAGTTCCCATAAGGAGCCTTAAGGAGCAATCAGCAGGGACCTGAGGCTACGCCCTCCCCCTGCCCCGTGGGGCTTGACAGGGGACCTCAGGCTGTGCCCACCACCCGGCAGGGCTTGACGGGGGACCTCAAGGTGCGCTTCCCATCCTGGTGCTGGGCTAGGGGACCTCAGGCTGCTCCCCCTGCCCCAGCGCCAGGCCAGGGGACCTCAGACCGCACCCCCCGCCCAGCGGGGCTTGACGGGGGACCTCAGGCCACGCCCCCCATCCTGGCGCCAGGCCAGGGCACCTGAGGCTACGCCCCCTGCCTGGCAGGGCTTGACAAGGGTGGGACTGGCCAGGTCTGGGTCTCATGCCATTTTGAGGTGCATGTGGGTGGGCGGGGACTTGACTCTGGGTCCCGTGGTGAGCCCCAGACTCTGACAGGAGGAAGGTTTTCATATACATTTTACTAATCTTCTTTCATCTCTGACACTTCTATTATAGAGAAAGAGCAAATAGCAATATTAAATTATTTCCTCTAATTAATCCCCTTTTAATGTGCACGAATTTCGTGCACCGGGTCACTAGTTAAGTTAATAACAATGTACCTACCTATATAGTTTAAGTTTAAAAAATTTGGCTCTCCAAAGAAATTTCAATCGTTGTACTGTTGATATTTGGCTCTGTTGACTAATGAGTTTGCCGACCACTGGTCTAGTGGATTTAGGAATGTGTGTGTGTGTGTGTGTGTGTGTGTGTGTGTGTGTGTGTGTGTGTGTGTTGGGGGGAGAAGCAGCAAGGGCAAGTAGAAGAAACACTATTTTCCGTTAAAGACATGTACAGCTAAGAGGAGACTTCACTCACCCTGGCGGTGATGTGGTCCGTGTGGACGCCACTGACGAGCCGCGTCTGTGGGTCTGTGTTTCCCGTGGAATCGTACAGCGCCCACTCTCTTTGACGATGCAGAGCCCGTGACGCGTGGTCCCCAGGCCACACAGACCGCTGTGCACCTGGCCGGAGCCCAGAGAAGCCGCGGCGGAGTCCGACTGGGGGACATGTTGGCACATGATTGACAGGTCTGGCGCTCTGCAGCTGCGGGGAATGCGTCACTGTTTTCACCCTGTGGAACCGCTTTTCATCAGAAAGTCCCGACTTTAGATCGATTGTTGTAGCGACGTCTGACGACGTGGCAGGCAATTAGCCACTTCCTGCAGCAAATGTGAGAATTTAATGATTAGTATGAGGTGGACAAGTAGACTTTCCCAAGAGTACCAGGTTTTCCCCCTTTTTTTAATGCCTTTTTGGTACATAAATAATATATACTTTTTTTTTTTTTTTAAAGAAACTACAGATGAGCGAAAAGAAAAAAAATCACATGTTTTATACCATCTGATTATAACCACTGTTAACATTTTGGTCTATGTCTTTTCAAACTTTTTTCTATGCCTTTCTATTTCTTTTATTACTTTATTTCATCAAATGCAATCATACACACTGTCTCATCACTTGCTTTTTGTCCTCTTAGCACTACCTGTGACTATATTTCTATATCAGTCAACATGTAATTCCATCGTTTTTAACACCTATGTAGGTTGTACGTGGGTACCTACGTTCTCTCCAGTTTCTCACTGTTTTAAAAAATATATATATTTTATTGATTTTTTTACAGAGAGGAAAGGAGAGGAATAGAGAGTCAGAAACATTGATGAGAGAGAAACATCGATCAGCTGCCTCCTGCACACCCCCTACTGGGGATGTGCCCGCAACCAAGGTACATGCCCTTGACCGGAATCGAACCTGGGACCCTTCAGTCCGCAGGCCGACGCTCTATCCACTGAGCCACACCGGTCAGGGCAAATTTCTCACTGTGGTAGGCAAGGATGCGATGAAGCCTCTCTCCCGACATCGTTGTGGGCATTTCAGAATTTTATGGGGATAATTTCCTCAAGCCGGACTTGCTGCCTCAAGGTGTGGTGGGCGGCGGTACGAGCGCTCGATGCCTCCTCCTTTCCTTCCTGGGCACCCAGGGCACCCCACTCTGCAGCCCCTTGGTCCCTCGGGGTCCCGCGACCAATTCCGGCCGGGAAACCTGAGCAGAGCGCCAGGCGGAACCTGCAGGCCGCGACGGTGAGATGCCACGGGCAGCTCTCCAGTCTCTGCTCCCGGGCGCTGTCAGCCTGAGTCCCTGAGCGACGGTGACTGCAGCCCCCCTTCAGCCTCTGTGACACCCCCCCCCCCCGCCCGCCCACCTGCATGGACGTGCAGTGTGACTGAGTGAAAATTACCTTCAATGTGACACCACTGGGGTTTCAGGGTTAATTTGTTCCTGCAGCACAGCGAACCCTATCCCGACGAACGATAAAAAGGTGTGCACATTTTTACAATTTTAAAAAATGTATTTTTATCGATTTCAGAGAGGAAGGGAGAGGGAGAGAGACAGGAACATCAATGATGAGAGAGAACCGTGAATCAGCTGCCTCCTGCACGCCCCCTGCTGGGGATCGAGCCCACAACCCAGGCCTGTGCCCTGACCGGGAATCGAACCCTGACCTCCTGGTTTTGAGGTTGACGCTCAACCACGGAGCCACGCCGGCTGGGCCATTTTTTTTCGGTTTTTAATAGATATTGCCTCAAACTGCCTTCCAGAAAGAGGATACCAAATTATACTCCCGCCAGCAATGTGTGAGAACATCTTGCTCCCTCTTTAACACTGGTGTTACCATGGGGCTGGGAGGCTAGTTTCATTTGCATTTTCTTTATTAAAATGAGACTCTCACTAGCAAAAATATTTATTGGATGATATTCTTTTATCGGTTTAACTATTCCTCTCCTCTGGCTAATTTTCTTATAAGGTTTTTAACTATCTCATTGATTTCTAAGATGATTTTTTCCCCCCTCCATGAATACGGTAAAAAAAAAAAAAAGTTAATATGTATGGCTTTTTAAAATGTTCAGACATGGAAAACACTTTTTAGGCAAATCTATCCTTTCCTTTATGGTTTCTACCTTTGCCATCATGCTATGAAGAACTTTCCTATTCTAATTCCAAGATTGTATAAATATTCCCCAGTGTTTTATTCTTGTACTGTTATTGTTAAAAACGTTTTTATTGATTTCAGAGAGAGGAAGGGAGAGGGAGAAGAGAGAAACATCAATGATGAGAGAAAATCATCGATCAGCTGCCTCCTGCACGGCCCCTCCTGGGAATTGAGCCCGCAACCCAGGCATGTGCCCTGACCAGGAATCGAACCGTGACCTCTTGGTTCATGGGTCAATGTTCAACCACGGAGCCATACCAACCGGGCTACTTTTTTAAACAATTAAATCTGTGAGTCTTCTGGAATTTATATTCCAAATTGCCCCAACATGTTTTTATGGGAGATTTATCCTTTCTCTTCTGATATGAAATCCCATTTTTACTGTATGCCCAGTTCTTACATAGCCTTACCCGTGCTTCTGTTGTGGCCTGTTGTGCGCATTCTGGCCCTGGTACCACACTGTTTGATCTTCACGGATTTAGACTACCTGTCCCAATTAACTACACTTTTTTCAAAAATTTCCCAGTAGTTTTTGTATGTCAATATTTCTGAAAGAAATTGGGATCCTTTTATAATGTTTAGAATTGGAAATTGGATTGTATAAGATGTAGAGGTTACTATAGAGAGAATTAATGTTTTTATAATATTTAACCTTTCAGTAAATTTATAAAGTGTTATGTTCCTCAGTGTATTTTTCCTGCTATAGGTAATTTTGGTAGGTGGGGTTACTATTGTAAATGATCTCTCCAACTGCTTGTTGTTCGTGTAAGGGCATACCACTTTTTTAAAATGAAAAGTAAATCCATTGATTTTCTGATTTAAAATATTAAGTGAAAGTTGTGCAAATGCAAACATTATGAAAAAGCACAAGGCAGAAATTGAAAGCCCCTCATGATTAAAATCCCTTTGCCCCCAGGTAAACTATCAACAATTGATACATACTCCTCACTTCGTTTTGTTTTGTTAATCCTCACCCAAGGATATTCTTTCCATTGATTTTTCAGAGAATGGAAGGGAGGGAGAGAGACAGAGAGAGAGGAACATTGATGTGAGAGAGACACATCGACTGGTTGCCTCCCACACGTGGCCCGACCAGGGCCGGAGATCGAGCCCACCATCAAGCATCGAGGCACACGCCTGTGACCAGAATTGAACCCACGACCCTTCAGTCTGAGGGCCAATGCTCTAACCACTGAGCAACTGGCTCGGGTTCACTTTTTTTTTTTTTTTTCCTAAAACATGTTTTGTCACTTCGACTCCCTGATACAAGGACCCTTCTGCCTCGTGTGCGTTTCCTTGGCAATGGATCTTGGGCATTTCCGTGTTGGCACAGAAGCGATCTACCTCATCCTCCCCAGCTCTGCCCAGAGCGGTGTGTGGTAGCCCGCCAGTGTATGTAGAGTGGTAATTGGTTATGTTTGTTTTGTTGTTTGTGTGTGTGTGTGTGTGTGTGTGTGTGTGTTTAAAATAATTCTTTATTGTTGAAAGTATTACATAGGTCTCCTTCCCCCGCATTAAGCCACTTCAGCCCGCCCCCCGCCCCAGGCCCCATTGTCTGTGTCCATGGTATATGTTTATTTTGTAATTAGCCAATTACTGAATACTCTTTTGTGCTAATAGTTTTGTTGTATTATTGTTGTTATTCTTTTGCCTTACGTGGGTAGATGCGTAGTTCTGGGTAGTGATAATGTTACTTCCATGCTTTGAATAATCTTGTTTCACTTCCTTATCTCATTGACCAGCACTTTTAGGACATGAAATAACATATATAATTGTGCTGGTATCATACACTCTTCTTTATATGTGTGTGTGTTTTTTTACTTAGTGAGATTACCTCTCGTGTTTCTCCAAAAGTATAAATTTGCTTAATGTAGATATTCTTAATATTTGAATTTATATATTTAAAGCTATACCCTTCTTTTTTTAGTGTGCTGAAAGTAATTTCAGTGATGATTTTTCTAATTTTTTTAATGCCTTTCCCCCCACAATCTATCAAGATGATCAAGTGGTTATTTTTTTTTTAACGTATATTTTTATTGATTTCAGAGAGGAAGGGAGAGGGAAAGAGAGATAGAGCCGAAACCGGTTTGGCTCAGTGGATAGAGCGTCGGCCTGCGGACTCAAGGGTCCCTGGTTCGATTCCGGTCAGGGGCATGTACCTTGGTTGCGGGCACATCCCCAGTAGGGGGTGTGCAAGAGGCAGCTGATCGATGTTTCTAACTCTCTATCCTCTCTCTTCCTCTCTGTAAAACATCAATAAAATATATTTAAAAAAAAAAAAAGAGAGAGAGATAGAAACATCATTGATGAGAGAGAATCATCGACCGATTGAGCCCGAAACCTGGGCATGTGCCCTGTCCGGGAATTCGAACTGACCTCGTGGTTCATAGGTCGACACTCAACCACTGAGCCACACCGGCTGGGCAAGTGGTTATTCTTTATCATGACTTAAGATGAATTATTTTAATAGATTTGCTAATGGTAAACCCTCTTTGCATTTTTAGAAAACCTGATTCAGTCATGGTTTATTATCCTTTTGATGTACATCTCCATTCAATGTTAACAGTGGTTATTTAGGATGGGTTGGTAATGATAGATTTTTGTGTTCTTATCTGTATTTTCCGATTTTTCTACAATATTCATATATTACTTGTATAATACAAATAAGAGCTTTAAAATACAAATATTCTGGATTTGGTTTGCTTATATTATTTTGGAATTTTTCATATATTCAGATGGATAATTATATAATTTTTTTTCTGCTGTCTCTGTCAGGTATGATGTTAGGTTTATGTTAACATCTTAAAAAAAAAAAAAAACTTGGGAAACTCTCTTTTTTCTATGCCCTGGAACAGTTTAAATAATAAATAATATTTAGAATTTTTTGCTCCTTGAAGTTTTTATAACATGTATAAAATTGTCCAAGTCTAGTGCCTTTTTAGGAAAAAACCTTTGACAATGTTTTCCATGCTCATTGCTCTCTTTAAGTGTTCTTCCTATTCTGTACGTTTTGGGCCATTTTAATGTCCTAAATAACGATTCTCTTAAGGTTTCCGGATTTGCTAGCATGAAGTTGTTGTAGTTCCTATTCTCATTTCTCATGTTGGGTGTCATGCTTTCCCTTATTTCAATGCGTTTTCCCAGAATTAGTCTGTTTTATTGGTCTTTTCAAAGAACCAGCTCAGGTTCTTATACCTTAATGTACTGTCTTAGCATTTTGTGATTTTTGTTTTTGTTCTTATTAATTTCTTTATTATTTTTTATTTACCTTCTCATTTTACCTTTTTCTTGTGTAATAATAGCTGCAGTTATGGCTATAGCTTTTCTTCTTTACACATGTCCCTGAGATTTATAGGTATAGTGTTATAAATAATTTGAGATTCTATATTTTACTGAAGAGTTATTTAGAATTATACTTTTTCATTTCCAGATAAGTCTGATATTTGTTGTTGTTTTTAACATTTGCTATAAATGTCTAGTTTTACTGCCTTGCTGTCAAAGAGGGTGTGGCCTGTACAATTTCTGCCTTTTAGAGTTTATTTATGTTTTCTTAGGATCTAATAAATTGTTTATTTTAATAAATATTCCCAGGAAACTGCAAAAGAAGGTATAGTCTCAGAAGGGAACAAAATTCAAACTATATGTATTAATTTGATCTTATTAATTATGATGTTATGGACCTTTAATTTTTACTTCCTTGCGTCCTTGAAGACCAAGGAAAGTATGTTAGCCTCCACTGCAATTGCATTTCTGTCTATTTCTCTGCTTCCTACAGTGTTCACTTTCTGTGTTTCAGTATGTTGTTATTTGGCAAATTCTCTTTTCATATTTAAGGGGGAAAATATTTTCTTTTAAAGACTTGTATACCTTTGTGAATTTTACCTGCTTTTGTTGTAACAGTTGTTTTTGTCGAAATACGTAGTTCGGTAAAATGTTTGTGTCTCTTAAAAAGTCAACAACGATCTTTCAGAAGCCTTTGTGTCTTTTTTAAAAATATATATATTTTTATTGATTTCAGAGAAGAAAGGAGAGAGAGAGGGAGAGAGAGATGGAAACATCAATGATGAGAGAGAATCATTGATCAGCTGCCTCCTGCACGCCCCACACTGGGGATCGAGCCCACAACCCGGGCCTGTGCTGTGACCGGGAATCGAACTGTGGCCTCCTGGTTCATAGGTTGATGCTCAACCACTGAGCCACACCGGCCGAGCAGAAGCCTTTGTGTCTTGAGCAGATATTTTGAAAGCTGAGTCTCCCACGGGGCAGGTGGATGTTCTCGGGGCCTCAGAGTGGGCGGAGGCCCATGTGCTATGGGGTTTGGAGTGTGTACATTCCCATCCTGCTCTGGGGCTGCGCGTTGCTCAGGGAAGCTTAGGGGACACCTGCCCTCAGCGCTCGCATTCTGCCCCCTTGGGGACGACACCAAAACTTTTCTCCACCCAAGAGGCACTTTGCGGAGAGCGTGTGCCTGCGTTCCTGGCTCTCGAGGGAAAAGCTAATCTCTGATACCCGGGCCACCAGCAAAGAGCTTTCCAGAGCTGCTTTGAACAGAGGATGCTCGTGGCCGAGGCTGCGCTGGGCAGAGGACCAACTTCTCCCAAACCCGTGTAGGCGGCGTGAACCCTCCCACAGCTCGGGAGTGATGGAAACACGGGCGTCTCTCTTTTCCCGTCACTCAAGTTCATGTCTATTTTGAGCCCCCATTCTACCAGGCTCATGGAAGCGGGTCTCAGCCTGCCCCCTGCTCTTCCCCTCCACCTGCCTGCCCCCTGCTATTCCCCTCCACCTGCCTGCCCCCTGCTATTCCCCTCCACCTGCCTGCCCCCTGCTATTCCCCCCCACCTGCCTGCCCCCTGCTCTTCCCCTCCACCTGCCTGCCCCCTGCTCTTCCCCTCCACCTGCCTGCCCCCTGCTCTTCCCCTCCACCTGCCGCTCTGTACTACGAATCCCTCAGATGCTCCTGAGCCGCAGCGTTCTCCGTGCGGGGGTCCCGCCCTCTCTCCAGCCATCCCCTGGTGGCCAGCAGAGGTTCCAGTGGAGGGCGATTTGACTTGCTTCGTGCACAGTGAGTCCCACAGCCCCGTGCTCCTCACTCCGGGCACCACGTTCTCTTCTCTCCACCACCCCTCCCTCTTCCTGGTCCTCTCACTCAGCATCTCCTCCATCTTCCGGTTCCTCTCATGAAAAGCGACAGAGGCCTCTTCCCAAAGCTTGGAACGGATCAGGTTGTAGCCCCGTGTCTCCGTCCTTCAGCCCCGGCTCCCCCCATGAGGCCACACCAGGCGCCTCCCAGACCCGCCCTGGCCCGGCTGCCTCAGTTCTCTGCTCGCCCAGCTCCCGCCTCCCCCACTGCCCGACAGCCTTGCCCCACTCCAACCTCATCCCTCTTGTTAGGCCCAGGGGACTTCTCTCATGCTTCTTACGTAGCTCAGTTCACACTCACGGCTCTTTTTTTAATCCCCACCTAAGGATATTTTTCCATTGATTTTTAGAGATAGTGGAAGGGAGAGGGAGAGAGAGAGAAACATCGATGTGAGAAAGAGACATTGATTGGTTGCCTCCTGCACGCACCCTGACCAAGGCCGGGAACCTGCAATCGAGGTACATGCCCTTGACCCGGAATCGAGCCCGGGACCCTTTGGTCCTCAGGCCGACGCTCTATCCACTGAGCCACACCGGCCAGGGCTGTGAGGATGGTCTGCAGGGCGGCGGTTTCCGGGCTGTCTGCGTTGCCAGCCCACCACCTCTGAAAAAAGCTCCTGGATTCAGACCTTTGCAGCGTAACAGTCTCCTCGCGCTAGACAGGATGATGGCCCCTCAAAGGCGCCCAGACCCCCCCTCACCCCTGAGACCTCGGGATCTGTTGCCTCACCTGGCAGAAGGGCCCTTGCCTGAGGGGACGGTTACGCCCCTCAGACGGGTGGGTATCCCGCCTGTGCGTGAGGGCCCGGTCTAATGGCACAAGTCCTTCAAGGCTGAGAACCTTTCCCGGCGGGGGTCACACAGAGACACGATGGACGGAGAGTCCGAGAGATGCTGGCTTTGAAGACAGAGGAAGGGGCCACAAGCCAAGGAAAGCAGGCGGCCTCTACAGACTGGGAAAGGCAAGAAAACGGCGTCCCCCCCTAGAGCCTTCGAAAGGAACGCAGCCCGGCCGACCCCTCGATAGCAGCCCCGTGAGACCCACGCGGACCTCGGACCTGTAGAAAGGTAGGATGCTAAACTGGTGTGGTTTTGAGCCGATGGTTTTGCGGTGGTAGCAATAGAAAACCCACACGCACCTCACGTGAGCTGACACACTGAAAACTGGAGAGCCTTCGTTGTATAGATTCCCTGAACGACACGGTTGACCACCTGCTTCACTCCCTGGTTCACCTTCTGGGGAGAGAACAAGCGAACGCGTGACTCCGACGGCCCAGCTCCTTGTTGTGTATCCCAGGACGATCGATGCGATGCTGCCAGCCATGGACGGGCTCTCCCAGGGGCAGACCCGGGGGGTAAAACTGGCCATGACGGCTGCCCCTGTAGCCAGGGCTGTGGGTGCGGAGGCAGCGTAACCGGAGTCCAGGACAAGGTGGTCGTGGAGAAGAAAGAGGGGTCGGGGGAGACTTGGGACAGCGGAAAACCACGGGGTTCGGACTGAAGGACCGTGTGGATTTGCCGGGACCTGCAGACAGAGGGCATCCTAGGGACTCGAGTCAGCAGGGCCTTTGGGGCAGGTTGAGGGGGGGAGGGGCCCCAAGACAGGAGGGGCGGAGGTTGACGGGCAGCACGTGGAGGGTGGGTGGAGGGCCTAGAGCTAGACAACAGGTGACCGGCTGTCCCCTCTCCTTGGCTCTGGTTCCCGACACATGGGGTCCAGAGGTTTAATCAGGAGAACTTTTGAAAAGGGCCCTTTTTTGAGGCTGCTCATCTTTGTTGTTGTTTTTTTAAAATATATTTTATTGATTTTTTACAGAGAGGAAGGGAGAGGGATAGTTAGAAACATCGATGAGAGAGAAACATCGATCAGCTGCCTCCTGCACACCTCCTACTGGGGATGTGCCCGCAACCAAGGTATATGCCCTTGACCGGAATCGAACCCGGGACCCTTCAGTCCGCAGGCCGACGCTCCATCACTGAGCCAAACCGGTTTTGGTGAGGCTGCTCATCTTTGGCCGAGCTGAGGAAGCCACGCCTGGGAATTCCTCATGCCCGAATGAGCTCCCGGGTGTCTCAGAATACAGAGTTTACAGCAAAAAAGTCCAACCGAGTTCTGATTTTGCCATTTTTTAAAAATACCCCATTCTTTCCAGAGAAATACTTTGGGGCTCAGGTGGGCCTGTCTGTGGTGAGGACGGAGGCCCGGGGCACAACCACCCACCCTGCCTCTGGAACTTGGAACAGACGCCCCGTGGGAACGCAGGATCGCCACGGCAACGTGGGAGAGCGAGGTTAGTGGGACCTTTCAGGCAGCTGGAGAGATGCTGCTTGGCCTGTATTGTCCCTCCCCCTTCCTAAGTTTAACACAAAGCCGGGAGAGGGTTCCAGCATGAGTTTTCAGTTTTGAGGGAACAACACTCCCCCTCGCCCCCCGCCACTTAGTATTTACTTAAATGTTTAACTGAAATCTTATTGAAAACTTTAACACCACCACCCCACCACACACACAGGGAAGGCTGTGCTTCTCATATGTTAAGATTTCCTGTTTTCATTAAAAAAATATATATATTTGTACTGATTTGAGAGAGCAAAGGAGGAGAAACATCAATGATGAGAGAGACTCATAGATCGGCTGCCTCCTGCACGCCCCACACTGAGAATCGAGCCCACAACCAGGCATGTGCCCTGACCTCCTGGTTCATAGGTCAATGCTCAACTACTGAGCCACACTAGCTGTTTTCATTTCCATGAGTGACATGATACATTATAAATAGTCCTTTATTATGAGTTTATAGAGTGCTTGATACAGAAAATACATTTCATTTAAAATATTTCCTAAATATAAGCAATTTATTGATTATTGCTAAAATAATGTTCACATTCAACCTTTAAATCTGAGGAAAGCACTCCACACGCGCACAGGACTCGGTCAGTAGTCTATTAGTGCTGCTCACCACATGCCGTCATCGTGTAAACGGTTTTCAAATGAGGGAATGATCTAGAACATCCACGGTGAAAAATCCTACCCTTCTCCTACGCCAGCAATACTCACTATGGGTTCTCAGATCCCCACTACGGCCTGGTGTGTGCGGCCACCGCCTCTCCACTCCCTGGTTCTAAAGCCACAACACGAAGCAACAGCTGCCGCTCGGCCCCGGCCCTGCAGGTCTCCAGTGTCCCGTGTCACGCTACCCTGATCACGTGCTTGTCAGCAGCAGGCCTGGCGCCGGGGCTTCACTCCGCCCTCGGCCTGGAGAAGAGCTAGTGGTCCCACTCTCCAGGGCTGTCCTCCTCCCCCTCCTCCCCCTCGTCCCCCTCTTCCTCCTCCTCCGAGTCGGCAGACACTCTCTGGATTCTCTGGAGCGCAGCCTTGATGCTCGTCTCCAGGTCGCTGGCCGGCTTCCTGCTGGGGCTCGGGCCAAGGTCGGGGTGAACTTTCTTCAGTGTGACGCCCTGCCTTATGGCCGCCAGGATGTGCTCGTTGAGGGAGGTGCAGGGAGGGGCCGGCGCGGGCACTTCCACCTTGTGGAGCGGGGTCCTGCCGCGCCTCAGGTCAGCCAGCACCTCGTCCATGGACCCTGAAACTGAGCAAACAGAGCGAGTGACATCAAGAAGTCCTTCTCTCCCCCGAGGTGCCGGGGTGTTTCTGTATTAAAGTCACACACAGTTAACGCCATGACTTATACGGACGATCCGATCATCCTTCCCTTAAACAGAAGTGCTCTCCCTGCGTGAATCCAGGATAGTTCGATCGCGGGTACTTTATCGTGAGCCCACTGGCAACTCACAGGCACCGTCGTGCACACCTTTGGTTAGAACGGAGGCTGACACACTGGCGTGTGATCCTGAGGCGTTTCGGGTGCTGGGGGTAAACCACCTGATCCCATGGGCGTGATTCAGATACTTCTGAACCTCCACCTCCTCCATTCCCCTTCCCACTCGGAGAGAAATCTATTTAAAAAAACGAACCCCGCTGTGTTTCTCTCGCTTCAGTTCTGGTTATTCGTCAGTGATGACTAATGAGTCGGTGTGACAATGAAGCGGGTAGGTTTCCACACAAGAAAAGGCTTGAAGTAAAACTTTAATCAGCACCTCAATGAGCCCAGCGGGGGCGGCCCTGGCCCGTCTCCCCCTGCAGCGTCTTTAATCCACCCACGTCTCCGGAGGTAACTTACACGCTCTATTCTCGAGGGTGTGAAATGCTGTCAAAATACAAATTAGATCAGAGTTCCAGAGCCGTGGGGAGCAGGAGCTTTTTTTGACTCTGGCGCCCTGAGACCCTGGGCTGGGGAGACCCCTGACCACCTGCTGGGGAGTGGGGCCGCCTGGGGGCACTGCCAGGGCTCTTCCTGGAAGGCTTCAAGATGAAGAGTCGTTTCTAGTTACGGACTGAGGCCAAGTGATGGCTAAAAAGAATACTATCTCGCCCTGGCCGGTTTGCTCAGTGGATAGCGCATCAGCCTGCGGACCCAAGGGTCCCGGGTTCGATTCCGGTCAAGGGCACGTATCTCGGGTGCAGGTTCCTCCCCGGCCTGGGCCCTGGTCGGGGCTTATACAGGAGGCAACCAATCCATGTGTTTCTTTCACATCAATATCTCTGTCTTTTCCTCTCTCTTCCACTCCCTCTAAAAACCAATGGAAAAACATCCTCGGGTGAGGATTAAAAAAATACTACTACTTGAGCCGATAACTTGTTACTGTGGTCCTCTTGTAGGAGCGCGAGGACAGGTCTGCAGTCAAGGGCCTTTCCTTCCTCTTTCCCGCGGAAGGAGGCATTGTGGGAGGTGCACAGGGCTTCCCCTCACTGTGCGCCTTGCACCCAGGCTGGAATGAGGCACCCACAGCCGGGCTCCAGGCGAGGCGCCGGTCGCATGCTGTCCCTCCCCATTTAAACGACGTTGCTGGTGTGGCTCAGTGGTTGAGCAATGACCTATGAATCAGGACAGGAGGTCACGCTTCAGTTCCCAGTCGGGGCACATGCCTGGGTAGGGAGCGTGCAGGAGGCAGCAGATCAATGATTCGCTCTCATCATTGATGTTTCTCTCTCTCTCTCTCCCTCTCTGAAATCAATAAAAAATATATTTAAAAAAATAAATAATACCTTCTCTCCCAACTTTTTTTGGGGGGAGGCAACCAAAATTTTTGGTGGCCTTAAAAAGGTAAACATGAAAGTAAACAAATGATGTTGTTGCAAACCCCACGGTAGGGCCGTGTGGTCTCCACCTGATAGTGTGGACTTTTTCATTTGTACCTGGTTCTAGGTACAGTGACACCTTGAACTCAGAATAACCAAAATACTCAATTATCCAGAACCACAGTTTGAAACTCTTATATTTCTACCATTCGCATCACCTCTCACAGTACCTGTGCATGTTCTAGGTCAGGGGTCCTCAAACTTTTTAAACAGGGGGCCAGTTCACTGTCCCCCAGACGGTTGGAGGGCCGGACTATAGTTTAAAAAAAAACTAGGAACAAATTCCTACGCACACGGCACATATCTTATTTTGAAGTAAAAAAACAAAACAGCAAAAACACCCGCATGTGGCCCGCGGGCCGTAGTTTGAGGACGCCTGGTCTAAGTGGAGAGGCTCAAAGCTTAGTCTTGAAAACAAATGTACACAGCATTTTGCTAGGATCTCTCTCTCTCTCTCTCTCTCTCTCTCTCTCTCTCTCTCTCACACACACACACACACACACACACACACACACAGGGCATTAGGCTAGAGTCTGGGCCGATTTAAGCCAGGGTCCTCAGTAGTCAATGTCTAAACCTTAATTAGGATTACGAGTTAGCACTATAGCCCTCGTGTATTTGTCCCACTTCATTTTAGAACGATTTCCTGCAGGAAGGTTTCTCAGTCTCCTGGTTAGTCCACAAGAAGGGTCTTCCGTATTCTGACTAATATTCCCAACCAATCTTCTGCTTAAGATGCCACAGTCAGCCCTGGCCAGTTTGGCTCAGTGGATAGAGCGTCGGCCTGCGGACTGAAGGGTCCCAGGTTCGATTCCGGCCAAGGGCACATGCCCGGGTTGTGGGCTGGATCCCCACTAGGGGGCGTGCAGGAGGCAGCCAATCAATGGTTCTCTCTCATCATTGATGTTTCTATCTCTATCCCTCTCCCTTCCTCTCTGAAATCAATAGAGATATATTAAAAAAAAAAAAAAAGATGCCACAGTCAATTATGTAAAGGCTTCTGAGGGGCAACAGTAAGTGTGATTCAAAGCAACACTGAATAATGGGCAAGCAGCAGAAATCAGACACACACTGAAGTTTTAAGAAACCAGAAATCGCCTCAGAGATTCCAAGTCATGTGACCATTAAATGTATAGAGGTGGTTTGTTCCAGATGAGGTAGCGTTTATCAAACTGATTGAGGCTATGCTAATTTCCCCCCAAAAAAGGTAACATTGAAGGTGGCAAGTACTGGACTATTTCAAGATCGCAGAGAATTCTGGAAAAGAATTTGACTTGAAGACGATGGCTGCTAACGCTACAATGCTCAACTGCTCAGCCAGCCACCGGGAGCAGGCACAGGATTCTGGAGGATTACCTGGGCATTTAACATGGCCTGAGGAGTCACGCAGCCTTTCCGCAGGCGAGTCACACACGAGAGGAAGTGGCTGGTCACCTTGTGCTGAAGTCCTGAGGTGTGAATTCCGATGATTCGCAGATTGAGAAGAAAAGGACGAAGCCAGGAGCGGAGGTGCTGGTGGAGGCGGAGGTGGAGGCGGGGGAGGGGGGGGAGGCGGCGGGGGAGGCGGTGGGGGCGGTGGCGGCAGCTCCTCCCTGGGTTTGGACTGGGTTTGGTCTCCAGCTGGAACAGCCATCTGCACGGGGACATTTCCAGGGCAGTCTCGGCACTTGGGGGGTTTCACGTTGCTAACGTCGTAGGAGGGAGCACTTCTGGTTTTCCTGGAGGACGGATGGACGAGCGCCTTCCCCTGAGAGGCCGGGGAGGCGGCCGGCTGGGGCAGTCCACCTGGCAGGTTTGGAGCCTCGGGTTCTGGGCGAGGGGTTTTCGGTGCAGGCCGGCCGGGGCCTCTCTGAAAGTGAAAACTGTGGTGAGAAACTTGCCGCAAATGCAAACCATCAAAATGCCGGGACTCTCTCTACACCAGTGGTCGGCAAACTCATTAGTCACCAGAGCCGAATATCAACAGCACAACGATTGACATTTCTTTGGAGAGCCAAATTTTTTAAACTTAAATTTCTTCTAACGCCACTTCTTCAACATAGACTCGCCCAGGCCGTGGTATTTTGTGGAAGAGCCACACTCGGGGGGCCAAAGAGCCGCATGTGGCTCGCGAGCCGCAGTTTGCTGACCACGGACCTACACAATGAACACAAAGAGTTTCTGGGCACGGATTGTTCTAGTTCACAAAGCGGCTCCTTCCCACTTGTGCAACCACTAAGTCTATTAAAGAATAAGCATTTGCCCGGTCAGCGGGGCTCAGTGGTTGAGCATCGACCTATGAACCAGCGGGTCACGGTTCAATTCCCAGTCAGGGCACGTGCCCGGGTTGTGGACTTGATCCCCAGGGTGGGGCGTGCAGGAGGCAGCCGGTCAGTGATTCTCTCTCATCACTGATGTTTCTCTCTCCCTCTCCCTTCCTCTTTGAAATCAATTTTTAAATTTTTTAAAAAAGGAATAAGCATTTATATACTTTCATATGATGTTTTCTCTGTAATAAAATAGATATGGGAGGATACATATAAGAATATTCATCATAATATTTTTAGTTTGAAAAATCGGAAACTATTTATAAACCATAGGAAGTTAGCTGAAAAAATTATGGTGAATTAATTTAAAATATTAGGCAATCACAAAAAAATTATAAACAGTACAAAGTCTGTGAAACAGCGTGGAAAAATACAGATGACGCACTATTAAATTTATAACCATACAAAAAACACATCTATGAAAAATACCAGTAGAGTGGACCTCAAAATGATAGTTATAACAGGAATTATGGATGTTTCTTTTCTCTAATATTTAGGCTTAGAGTAAATTTTGCAATTTAAAAATGTGAATTTTAAAAGTTCTGGCCCCTCAGGTGTTCATTTGATAAAGAAAAACCTAACCTTACAAAGAACTAATCTGGAGGGTTGTAGGTCCCTAATGAAGACACCGATCAGCCAATAAAACAATATTAATACTATAGGCCATTACAATGAACGAAGACGTATACAATAGGATACTACTATTGTAAACTTAAACAAAAAACAGCCCGAGCTGGTTCAGTTTTAGTGGATAGAGTGTCGGCCTGTGGACTGAAGGGTCCCGGGTTCGATTCTGGTCAAGGGCACATGTCCAGGTTGTGGGCTCGATCCCTAGTAGGGGGCATGCAGGAGGCAGCCAATCAATGATTCTCTCTCCATCATTGATGTTTCTCCCCCTTTCCCTTCCTCTCTGAAATCAATAAAAATGTATTTAAAAAAACATACACACCAAATTTATAACACTGACATTTACGTGTAAACTTAAAACACACACAAAATCGCAATTCATGATAAACTCAGAGTATTTGTCTCTCCCACGTTGTTCTAAAGCGTTTCAAAACAAACAGCAAAGCAGTGGCCACAAGCCCCCCACCGCGCTGATGTGGCCACCCCCCCTGCAGTTTTCGATGAGAGAGCAGGCGCGTAGAACAGAGTCCCAGAAACTGGCCAGACTCCAGGGGTCGTCCAACCATCCCCCAAGGTCAGGGCTCCCCCAACCACCTGAGCGTTCCCTCCGTGCACCAGGGCGGCGCTGGTCTCTGTCTGAGATTGCTGGGCAGTCTGCCTCCCTGAGGGCTCACCCAGAACAAATGAAATCCTTGTCTCCCCACAGCCCTTTGAAATATTTAAAAACAACTTGTCTGGGCTCCACAAGTACCACCTGTCACATGAGTTCCCGGGTCGTCTTGTTCCCGCTTCACTCCCAATGTGCCCAGGCTTTGTCCCCTTCGCTTGTGGCACTTCTTGGTACACACAGCGTTCCGTCCACAAAGGACGCTACTGTTCTTCCTAAACTCGTGAGTTTTTCCGCAGCTTCATCCCAAGTGATTCGCACGAAACTGAAAGCAACTCAGTTCTCAGGGTTCTCTCCCCTCCACTGAATCACACACACACTCCTTCCCATCACACCCTGTAAAGGTTTATTTCTGGACCCAAAAACCTAAAACTTAAACCAATTTGAGGTCAACTGGTTAGATTTTTTTTTTACCTCCTTGTTCCAGCTTGCTGAGCGCTTAGGTGGCCGGA
Organism: Cnephaeus nilssonii; assembly: GCF_951640355.1. Lineage (NCBI taxonomy): Eukaryota > Metazoa > Chordata > Mammalia > Chiroptera > Vespertilionidae > Cnephaeus > Cnephaeus nilssonii. Next base: position 6,974,870 of record NC_137095.1, on the reverse strand, counting down.
TTCTCCCACCTGCCATCTGTCCAACCTCCCACCTCCGCACCCTCTCTGATCACTGATCACTGATCTGACTGGTCCAGGGCTAAGGAGCTGGCTGGCGTCCCTCGAGTCCCCTCCTCCACACTGATCCCACTCCTCTAACCACCCTGTGCTGACAGCTCACCACCAGTTACTCCCAGCCATTGGCTCCCTCCTGCTGGTACTCGGGTAGCTCCCCTTCCATGCCTTCTTCCTGCTTCCCTTCACGCCCAGGCCCCCCGTCTGGAATCTCTGGAGGTGTGTCTGGGCATGCGTACTTTTTAGAAGCGCCCAGGTGCTTCGGATGTGCTGCCCAGGTTGGGAGTCCCTGCTGTGGCTCAGGGGTTAGAGACACCGCTCTGTACAACCTGGAGCTACGTCCTAGAACCACTCTGAGCCTCGGTCACTCATCTGTAAAGGGGACAGGAGTCTCTTACAAGGTCGTTTCAACAATTAAATGAGAATGAAGCGCCTAGCACCGTGCCTGGGATGAGAGGCACTCGGTAATGGTCAGAGTAGTGTCTGTCATGGTTTTTCACTCGTTGGGATCACACAGCACACATTTAGTACCTCATTCCAGAGGCCTGTCTGGACTGGGCTAGTTTTTCTTTGGGGACAACAGTAAACGAGTCTTTATTATGATGGTGCATGCAGGGATGTGTGATAAGAACAGGTTTATGTTTTATATTCAACAAGTTTAATGTTATTTTTAAATAAGTAACTACTTACTTATTTAAAAAACCTATTCACTTTTTAAAAATCCTCACCTGAGGGTATGTTTATTGATTTGAGAGAGAGAGAAACATCGATGTGAGAGAGATGCATCAAAATTGGTTGTCTCCCCCGTGTACCCCAACTGGGGCCAGGGATCAAGCCTGCAACCGAGGTATGTGCCTTGACCGGAATCGAACCTGTGACCCTTCAGTCCAAGGGCCGATGCTCTAACCACTGAGCAAACAGCTAGGGCCCTATTCGCTTGTAATAGAGCACTTAACTATACTCACGTCACAAAGTTTCCTTGATTGCATTTTTAGAGAATTCTTTATTGCAAATGAGGAAAAGCCAGCTAAAGTTGAGGGTCATTTAACTTCTTCAGTTTTCCCTGTCAAAACATCTCAATATTCTAATATTGTCAGCTTTTATCTATACACTAAAAATAATGGCATTTGGGGAGCACTCTGTGTTCCAAATGATCTATCTGTTTGCGCTTCATACTTTTCTCCGAGAAGACGTAGGCAAGGCGATTGTTTCTGAAACTTACCTCTTTAAATGCTCTCAATCGTTGCAGTGTCTTCTGGCGTTCTTGGCTTATCCATTCTTTTTTCTTTTGCTCCTGCTCTTTCATCTTGTCTCTTTTCTGTATTTAAACAAGTATGTATTTGTAAATTCCTCAAAATAAAAGTCTTGGGAGAGAAAGGGGCCATAACCCGACATTATCACCTCCCCTCCCACCACCCCTGTGTCCGCAGGCATGGGCTACACTCGCCCCCGGATGGAGGCAGCAGCTGCAGGTCCAGTTAAGCGAGTGTGTCACATTATGCACATCTAAAATATTTTTCTTTCACTACTCACCACCTGAATACTATGGTGCTGATGGAAATATCTGATACTTTCTTCAGCCTGTTGCAGTCGGAGCCGATGGTTTTCTTTGCACTGATCCTGGTGGGAGAATACAAATCACATACGTGGTTTTTACTATCGCTGTGGGCTGTAGCATAAAAGGTTAAAAGAAAAAAGCATTGCATTTGGGCTGCCATGGAAGGCATTCATTCGTGAGTAGGAGTTTCTGGATTCAATATCAGCTCAATGATATTGCTGCCTCCTCTGTCCTGTGACAGGAGCTGATGGCGCTCGCAGGAATCAGTTGTGTCCGATCAGAAGGGCCACAGATTTAGTGCTTTAAGAGATGAAAAAGGGAATTCTCCAACTAAGGGGGAAGGAGGGAATATGCAAGGGTCCCCCATTCTTAAATGGGAGGTGCCCTAAGAATCTGTTTCAATGCTGCTGTTTAAAGCACATTTCCCCATCATGTTTTCACTAATAGCAATTATACTTCCAAACATACCTACATAAGCAATATGCAACCTACAACTACCTGAAAAGTCATATTAAAAACTACATTTCAATGATGTTTAGCCATTCTTGGCATGTTACCTTTTTATACAATCGCTAGAGGCCTGGTGCACGAGATTCGTGCACTCGGGGGTGTCCCTCAGCCCAGCCTGCACCCTCTCACAGTCCAGGAGCCTTCGGGGAGCGGGCCTAAGCCATCAGTTGGACATCTTTAGCGCTGCCGTGGAGGCAGGAGAGGCTCCTGCCACCGCCGCTGCGCTCGCCAGCCGTGAGCCTAGCTTCTGGCTGAGCAGCGCTCCCCCTGTGGGAGCACACTGACCACCAGGGGGCAGCTCCTGCATTGAGCGTCTGCCCCCCGGTGGTCAGTGCATGTCAGAGTGACCAGTCATTATGCCCTTCGATCGATTTGCATATTAGCCTTTTATTATATAGGATGGAGTTTTTTAAAATTGAGAAAAAAATCACTGAATATAAGGATTGAAATGAGCAAAATATTATCTCTGATTTTATAATCAACAATTTACACTAAATTTTAGAATTCACTGTAGCTGATTAGAAGTTTTTACTTATTGTGATTTAAAAATATACCCGTGTATGTAATAGGCACTCAACAAAGAGCTGCTGAATGAATTAAAAATCTAGAGATTATGATAAGTGCTTAAATCCCCAAAGAAACAAAAAATCATTTTAAGAAAAACTCAGAAATATATTGGAATTGCAGCTACTGGTATCCATTATCAACACACACACAAATCAGGTAAAAGCCTTATTCCCCATCGCTTTATCTTTCATGACAGAGAGATGCCTGGGAAAGGAAGCAGGCCGCCCGGCGCCCACCTTTCTGTTCCTGAGATGGGCTCTCCTGGCGCAGATCCGGCCCCGCTTACACTCCAGCTGCCGGCACTGCCGGCTGAGCTCTTGCAGCTCCAAATTCTTATGGTCCTGCAGCCCCTTCATGGGATCAATGACTCTCAGTTCCTCTGGACTTTCACATGGGTCATAATAGACAACTTCATCCTGTTTATCTAAAAAAACATATTTAATGATTTGTTAAAGACATGTTTTATTATAAAAAAATTACCGTATTTTCTGGCATATAAGACAACTTTTTAACCCAGGAAAATCTCAAAAGTCGGGGGTCTTATACGCTGGAAAATACGGTATTTGGGTTTTAAGCAATCTGATATACATTGTCAGAGATTTTTCTAACCTACCGTATTTTCCGGCATATAAGACCCCCGACTTTTGAGAAGATTTTCCTGGGTTAAAAAGTCGTCTTATACGCCGGAAAATACGGTATGCATAAAATGTCTTAAATGTAAGGGAAGTAAAGATCACATGTAATCCCACCACCCAGGGAGAAAGACACACACACACACACACACACACACACACACACATCACTTACATAGCTACACATATCAATAAACAGTTCTAAAAGAACATTTTCCACGTGATGGAAATATAATTTTAATGGCAACACAGTATTCTCCAATTTAAACAGTCTCTGTTGTTAGAATGTTCCATTGTTGGCAATTTCACTGTGATGAACATCTCTGAATATAGATCTTTGTGTTCATTTATTAATTCCTTGGCAGATGAATATTTAAGATTCTTGATAACTATCGTCAAATTGCCCTCCAGAAAGGCAGCTTACATTCTACCAGCAGTATATTATTGAGGAGCCTTAATGATATACAATCTTGATTACATGTTGATTTTTAAATAATATATGCATGCTAACTGTTAACAAAATCAAACCCTACAGAAGTACATAAAATAAAAAGTATAATTTTCTTCTTCCTTTCCCAAACCTTTGGAATCCCAACCTCCCAGAGGAAAACACTAACAATTTGGCATGCATCCTTCCAGATCAACTTTTTTTTAAATAAAATTTTTCCTAAATGTGTAAAATGCTTAGAACCTGAAACTATTATAAAGTTTTTTAAATACCTAGGATTAAATTAAATGTTCAGGATCTGTATGCAAAAAAAATTAGAAAACTTGGAGGCACTTTAGGGAGAAAAAGACTTAAGTAAATGGAGAGACATACCATGTTCTTGGATGGGAAGATTCAAAATTGCAAAGACGACAATTCTCCCCAAATTAATCTCTAATTTTAAGCACAATCCCAATAAAAATTCCGAGTGTTTTGCTTTTTGTTTTGAACTTGTGAAAATGAGTCTAAAGTTCATCTGGAAGAATAAAGGAGAACAGTCAGAAAACGTGTGGAACAGCAGAGTAACAAGGGAGGGATGTGCTTTACCAGCCACTGAAATGGACCTCCAAGATACAACAGGAAGTCTGGAGCCAGCACCAGAGCCACTCACCAATCAATGAAGGAAATTCATTTATAAATAGGTCAAAATAAATGTAACGATTCTAGATGAGACAGGCAGCAAGTCAAAGCAGTAGGGGAAAATGTTTTCAAAATCAGTGATTGGGACTGCTAACAACTTGGGGGGAAACATTAGATTCCTACCCCACATCAAAATGAATTTCATCTGGATTAAAGAGCTAAATGTTCCTTTAAAATTCATAAAAATACTATAAGGAAAAAAAATAAGTAAAATGTTGACACAATTTCAAGATGAGGAGGACTTTGCCAGGCATACCACCAAGGGCAGAAACCATAGATTTATTTGCCAGGCGTGACTCCAAAAGCAGAAAGATAAATAGATGGGACTTCATAAAAATTAAATATTTCTGCAAGGCAAGAAAAAGCAAACAACAGGGAGTATTTGCAACATACGACAAATAATAAGAGTAATAGCCTTAATATGTAAAGGAAACACAAAGAAAAACTAGCAAAGACTAGGAACAGGCACTTTATAAAAAAATATATAAATAACCAGTTAACATACAAAATTGCATTGAATGACACTTGTAACTGGAATAAATGAAAATTAGAATGCCCGGCCAGCAGGGCTCAGTGGTTAAGCATCGACCTATGAACCAGGAGGTCACGGTTCCATCCCTGGTCAGGGCACATGCCTGGGTTGTGGGCTTGATCCCCAGTAGAGGGCATGCAGGAAGCAGCCGATCAATGATTCTCTCTCATCGATGTTTCTATCTCTCTCTCCCTCTCCCTTCCTCTCTGAAATCAATCAATAGATATATACATATTTTTTAAAAATTAGAACATGCCATTTTTTTCTATCAATTAGGCAAGAATTTAAACGAATGGTGAAAGTATGGGGAAACAGGTATTTTCATAATCTGCTGATGGGAGTGTCATTTTGTACAACCTATCTAGAGGACCATTATGTAGTATGAAATTTAGAAATTAGAAAATAACAGAGGTGAGGAAAAATATGTATCAAATGATTGTTGTGTTGTTTTAACACATATTTGTCAAATGGAAATTTTGCATTGTCCTTGACCCAATGACTTCATCTTTAGAAATTTATTCCAAGGAAATAATCTGTCCTATACACACACACAAACGCAAACACATGTTTATAGGACGGTTCTTCACTACAGTGCTGTTCACAACAGTGAAAAACTGAACATCACAGTTGGTATATCCATATAATGGAATACTATGCAGCCATTAAAATTTTTGAAGATTTTTATTACCTACTCAAATGGAATGTTGATTATTATATGTTAAAGGAAAAAGAGAATACTGAACAGGATATATAGTTGTCGTTTAAAAACTGATATTTATATACATCAGGCTACCAAGCCAGTCAACAAATTGTTACCACTAAGTATCTCTAGCTGATGGAACCGGGGTAATAATGGTTTTCCTTTCTTTGTTTTGCTGTATGTTTAACAATGACTATATTATTTACTATTTGAATAATAAAAATGCTGAAGGGAAACTAGGAAATTTCAGCAGGCATTTTATACAATTTACAAGAAGTAACTGATAACATGGTCTGTATTTCCTTGAATGTGTAATTTAAACATTTTAATATACATATTTTAAGTATAAGTTTTACCTTTTATAAGTCTTTTAATAGAGTCCAACTGTGTAATAAGTAGTATTTCTTCATATTTTAATATCTCAAATTGAATCTCATATAGTTCTAATTGAACTTCATGATATTTTATTTCTAGTTCATCTACAACGTTTATATTTTTTTCTTGTTCTGGAAGGTCTTCCATCTTGTTTACATGGAAAAAGAATAAGAGCAAGGTAAAGTATTTAGTACACTGAAAGCAAACTGCAGAAGCACTGGAGCTATTTTCTATTCCTGGCTCAGTACCAAATACGAAAAAGCAAATTGAGAAGAAACACTCCTCCATTTCATTTCATGGAACAAAAAAGCCCCATTAAACATTTTTACCAATACTTCATCTCATCCTTGAAACATATGAAACATTCAGGTTTTGAGAAAAACAAATGGCAGTGAGGTCTTCACAGTGTGTTCTGCTTTAACATCATAACATCGCGGGAAGAAACTTACGTGACTATGATCCTGGAATGAAGCACCTCTGACTATAAAGTCGCGCTGAAAATCATGTTATGTTAATTTTAAAGTATATTACCTACTTCAGTACTGAGCTCAATGGTATCATCAAGTGAATTTTACAACATAACATTTCAAAGCCATCTTGAGCCAAGGGAAACTTTATGGCCCTCTTTCCCTAGTCCTGAAGTTCTCATCAACCAAAAGATGGTGTTGGAATACGAAAGGAAGCTCTTTCACACTGGCCAGAAGGAAAGGGGATATCTAAAATTAAAGTCTCGCGCTAGCTGGTTCGGTTCTGTGGACAGAGCGTTGGCCTGCGGACTGAACGGTCCTGGGTTCAATTCTGATCAAGGGCACATGCCCTGGTTGTGGGCTCGATCCCCAGTAGGGGGCATGCAGGAGGCAGCTGATCCATGATTCTCTCTCATCATTGATGTTTCTCTCTCTCTCCCTCTCCCTTCCTCTCTGAAATCAATCATCAATAATCAATCTATATAATAAAGAGGTAATATGCAAATTGACCCTCATGCCCTTGCACAAGATGGCCGCCCCCCATGTGGTCAAAGATGGCCACCACAAGATGGCTGGCAGGGGACGGTAGTTGTGGGCGATCAGGCCAGCGGGGCGGGGGGGGGCAGTTGGGGGTGACCAGGTTGGCAGGGGAGGGTAGTTGGGGGCAACCGGGCCAGCAGGGGATCAGTTAGGCGTCGATCAGGCTGGCAGGGAGTGGTTAGGGGGTGATCAGGCTGGCAGGCAGGTGAGCAGTTGGGAGCCAGCAGTTGCGGATTGTGAGAGGGATGTCTGACTGCCGATTTAAACCGGCAGTTGGACATCCCCCGAGGGGTCCCAGATTGGAGAGGGTGCAGACTGAACTGAGGAACACCCTGCCGCCCTGCGCACGAATTTCGTGCACTGGGCCACTAGTGTAAAATAAAACCCTAATATGCAAATTGACTGATCAGCGGAACACCTGGTCGCTAAGACACACACTGACCACCAAGGGGCAGACGCTCAACGCAGGAGCTGCCCCCTGGTGGTCAGTGCGCTCCCACAGGGGGAGTGCCGCTCAGCCAGAAGCCGGGCTCACGGCTGGCTAGCCCAGCGGTGGCAGGAGCCTCTCCCGCCTCTGCGGCAGCGCTAAGAGGCAGCAAGCAGGCGGGCAGTAAGGAGCGAGGGTTCACGGACTGCAAGAGGGCACAGGCTGGGCTGGGGAACCCCCACCCCCGGTGCACAAATATCGTACACCGGGCTTCAGGAAAAATATATTTTTTTAAATAATAAAAGTCTGTTTCTAAAACAAAGTCACCTTTATGCGTCTTACCTTCCCCTGAATCTCAGCTCTTTTGTGGTCTAAACACAGCTCCTGGGCTCTCATGAGCTGCAGTGTCTCCCGGGCTAACATGAGCTTGAGTCTTTCTAGCCTGGGAGTTGCTGTGGCCCAGGCAGCCTGGCCAAACCTCTTCTCATCCTGTTCCATTTGTTTCTGCATCCCTGTCGGATTATAACGAATAAAATAAAACGTAAGTACAGCTCACTACAAAGTGAAAACTTTATCCTGAGCTAATTCTTTATCCCCTCCCATATGACCTGCAAAACATCCTTTTTAAAAGAAAGTTTATTTTAATGACTTTTTTTTATCACACAGATAATACATGGTCCTTGGTATAAAATTTCAGATATCTGATTGTTTTTTAGAACAAAGCAAATAATCATGAATCTCACCTTGTAATTGCTTCTTACATTTTGGTGCATATACTTCTAGACTAGATAGACAAGGTTGTAGAGATAGTTTGACCAAGAAAACCCCACAGGGTAGGGTGAGAGTAGTTTTACAGTTGTTCATACAGAAAATAATAGCCTGGCTGGTGTTGCTCAGTGGTGAGCGTCGACCTATGAACCAGGAGGTCATGGTTCAATTCCCAGCCAGGGCACATACCTGGTTGCAGCTCGATCCCCAGTAGGGGGCGTGCAGGAGGCAGCCGATCCATGATTCTCTCTCATTATTGATGTTTCTACCTCTCTCTCCCTCTCCCTGAAATCAATAATAAAATAAAATAACTTATTAAAATAAAGCAAAAATATATATATAATAATTAACAAATAACACAAGGATAAACTTGTTTCACGTATTCACAACTGTAAATCTACCTTTGCCCCACCCTGTATATCTTATTTCGCTTACTGTATCGTGGAACTCTTGCCATTCATAGAACAGAGAATCATGCTTCGTAGCCGTGTGATATTCTATTGTATGAATATACTATGATTTAACAAACTGGTTGACAATGTTTTTTCCTCTTTGGAACTACCATCAACAATGATTTAAGGTAAAAGACAAACATCCCTTACCCAGCCCATAGGGCTGGCAGGGTCTCATCCTGCGGTCTTGCCCGCGCGTCTCGCCCGCACACTCTCCCCCCACGTTCTCCGCACTCTGTCCCAGCCCCGCGGCGTTCTCAAAGGTCCGCACGCTTGCCCGGCTCCCTCACACCGAGGGCCTTTGTCAGTGCTGTTCCTTCTGCCTGGAACACTTCCCTCACCCTGCTCTGCTCTCAAGTCCCATTTGCCCTTCAGGTACCAGGGCCACTGCCACGTCTCGAAGGCCCCTGCTGCCCACTCTGGTGGAGTCTAAGTTTCCTCTCAGCTCAGAGCCCCCTATTAATCTTCTTCACGGGCTTGTTGCCCCTGCCAGTTCCCCATGCGTGTGGAGGAACGTGCAGCTGAGATTTATCTCCCTCGGCACGCTGGTGGGTGTCTGTGTACGCGCAGCCTTATACTGAACCCCCAGGACCTAGTGCCTGGTACTAAAGAGACACTCAGATGTTTCGTTTTGTTTTTAATAAAATGAAAACTGCATATATGTTAGTTAGTGTAGCATCTTAAGTGATTACCTGCTAGTGCTTTTACTGTTTCTTTAAAATAATTCACTGTGATGTCCTGAATAGAGACTATCGCTTCGTCAGCCTGTCTGGCCCACTCCTCGGCTTCCTTCTGCAGAGCCACTATCCTTTTAGGACCCAGATCGTCCTCATCCAAGGATTTCTATAGGAAGAACGGAAAATTGCACAAGTAAGAAAGAATAGCAATGTACGGACTTTGGGAAAGTGAAAGGAAACTGGTCGCGTGGATGATTTCAACTACATTCATTGCTACTACTCAGTCAATAAAATTTCATGAATTCAGCAAGTCCTTATTGAGAATGAATAAGGCTCTAAGGTGGCTGGAAGTCAAAGGGATTCTCTGGGGCATTAAGGGGAAAAAACAACCCTACTTTTACTGTGCATTACAAGAGTAACTTTTTCTAGAGAGGAATGCAGTCAAGTTATGTTTCTCTGTTAATAATAATACACAGTTTAAATGAGATCTGTGTTAAGCACTCAACATGGGCCTGGTACACAGCACTCAAGTGTTAGCTGTTGCTATGGTTTCTTTCAGGAACATGAAGCTTTTCAATAGGATGATTCTTTTCTAAAGGGGAAAAAATAATACAATAACCCAACAGAGCCCGGCTGGCATGGCTCAGTGGTTGAGCGTCACTGACCCATGAACCAGGAAGTCACGCTTGGATTCCCAGTCAGGGCACGTGCCTGGGTTGCGGGCTCAATCCCCAGTGTGGAGCATGCAGGAGGCAGCTAATCAATGATTCTCTCTCATCACTGATGTTTCTATCTCTCTCTCCCTCTCCCTTCCTCTTTGAAATCAATAAAAATATATTTTTTAAAAATAACCAAAAGATAGTAAAATCTGTACATTCATGATTATGGCATGTACTCTCTCATACGGCATCCAATTCTTCTGCAAAGGTAGTAATGTAAGAAATATACTCAGGTGAGCCATCAGAGAAATGTAAGTCAAAACTACAATGATCGCCGAAACCGGTTTGGCTCAGTGGATAGAGCGTCGGCCTGCGGACTCAAGGGTCCCAGGTTCGATTCCGGTCAAGGGCATGTACCTTGGTTGCGGGCACATCCCCAGTAGGGGGTGTGCAAGAGGCAGCTGATCGATGTTTCTAACTCTCTATCCCTCTCTCTTCCTCTCTGTAAAAAAATCAATAAAATATATTTAAAAAAAAAAAAAAAAAAAAAAACTACAATGATCTACCCCTACAGATCCACTCAGATGGCTATAATAAAAATGACATAATACCAAGTATTGGCAATGACGTGGACAAATTGGAAACCTCATTTACTGCTGTTGGGAATGTAAAATGGGGCCCTGGTTTTGGTAAACAGTCTGGCAGCTGGTTTCAAAGGTTAAGCATAGAGTTACCACATGACCCCAGAATTCCTAGGCAAGAGAAATGAAAACACCTATCTACATAGAAACGTGTACACAAATGTTCATAACGGCGTTATTTACAATAGCCCCAAAGTGGAAACCCACAAGTCCATCAACTGTTAAATGGATAAGTTGTGTTTCCTTATAGTGAATATTATGTGGCAATACAAAGAAATGAAGTTCAGACACATACTCCAACATGGATGGACCTTGAAAGTATTATGCTACATGAATGGAGCCCGACCCCAAGGATCACATACTGCATGAGCCACAGAAGGTGAAATGTCCAGAAGAGGGAAATCCGCAGAGGCAGAAAGCAGTCTGGTGGTTGCCCAGAGTTGGAGGAAAATGGGGAGTGACCGCTAACGGGCAGAGTTTCCTTTTGGGGTGATGAAAACGTCCTGGAATTAGACGGTGGTGATGGCTGCACAGCTCTGAAAATACCAAAACCCACCGAACTGTGTACTTCAAATAGATGGATTACATCTCAATAAAGCTGCTATTTAAAGAAAGAAAAAAAATATATGTAGGAAGTAAAGATTATCCAAATAATACTTTTGAAATAAGGAACAGAACAGGTTGGAGTGGCATGTGTTTCATTAAAGATGATGTCATGTGTACAGTACAGCAGCCTGGCGGAGGTCGCAGGTGTGGGAGGCTGGCCCAGGGCAGGGGACAGAGACCGGGTGATCACTCTGATGTCTTCTGTTTCCGGTGGGGTGAGACCCAAGGAGCGCTACGGAAGCCCTGGGCTCAGATTAGTTTGTAACACTGGATGGAAATGACACTCTTCAAACTAGGGTCACAGGGCTCAACGAAGCAAGAGGGATGACAGCATCTACTAAATTAAATTACTGAACTACAACCCAGGGCCTGCTGCTTAAAGTTTCATCCTGTTTCTCAGAAATTTGCACGTGTCCTTAGGGGAGGAAAATAAGCTAAATAAGCACCATATCAAAAAGAAGTAATCAGCAAAGAATGTGTTTAATCCTTGAAAGTCTGCAGAAATCTGAATGTATTAAGAAGATGGCCCATGCAAAATGTTCTTCATTTTTACATCACTTTTTAAAAATAATATCTCTACAATATCATCTAAACATAAGGGTCGCCCTAGTTGATTTGGCTCAGTGGAGAGAGCATCGGGCCTGTGGACTGAAGGGTCCTGGGCTCAGTTCTGGTCAAGGGCACATGACCAGGTTGTGGGCTCGATCCCCAGTGGGGGGTGTGCAGGAGGCAGCCAATCAATGATTCTCTCTCATCATTGATGTCTCTCTCTCTCTCTCTCCCTCTCCCTTTCTCTCTGAAATCAATAAAAATATATTTGAAAAAAATAAACAAACATAAGGGTGAACCTAATAGGCCAACACAGATGGAATCTTAAATGTGACTAAAGAAATAATATGTGACAAATTGCTCTAGCTCGTTTGGCTCAGTGGATAGAGCGTCGGCCTGCGGACTGAAGGGTCCCAGGTTCGATTCCAGTCAAGGGCATATACCTTGGTTGCGGGCACATCCCCAGTAAGGGGTGTGCAGAAGGCAGCTAATCGATGTTTCTCTCTCATCGATGTTTCTAACTTTCTATCCCTCTCCCTTCCTGTCTGTAAAAATCAATAAAATATATTTTTAAAAAAGAAATAATATGTGACAAATAGTAAATCAGATAAAGTAAAAACATAAAGAAAACATACCAAAATATCACGCTTACATGAAGTTGCAACTTCTCGCATATCTCTAAATGGCTTCAGCAAATACTGGAAGAACATGGTTGCCACGGTAACAAATTCCTGGTATACTTCATCTTCTTCTCCATAAACTTCCATTAATGCCACCATGGTGTTGGCTCTTTCATGGCCTTGAAGAATCTGGAAGGCAAAAAGCAGGTAAAGCTCAAGTATGGACAGTGTGAGGTCAGACCAAACAAACAGAAGTAAAGACACCTTAATGTTCTAAACTTCAACAGATCAGGGGGAAAGCAGAGTCCACAATTTTATCTTAACCGCGTACAAAATACTCAGAGAAAAAGAGGACCCGAAAGACTCAGCAGATATTAAGTGGTGATCTCTGGGGTGTAGATGGTGGATGATGTTTCTTCACACCACTTTTCTGAGGATAAAGGTTTCGTGATGCTGCAATTATAGAGGTGCCTCCAACTACCTCTCTGGTGCACAGAACTCTCTCAGCTCTTCTGGTTAAAAGTGCCACCAACCAGTTTGGCTCAGTGGATAGAGCGTCGGCCTGTGGACTGAAGGGCCCCAGGTTCGATTCCTGTCAAGGGCATGTACCTTGGTTGCGAGCACATCCCCAGTAGGGGGTGTGCAGGAGGCAGCTGGTCAATGTTTCTAACTCTCTATCCCTCTCCCTTCCTCTCTGTAAAAAAATCAATAAAACATATTTTTTTAAAAAATAAAATTGCCACCAAGCCCTAGCTGGTGTGGCTCAGTGGCTAGAGCGACGGCCTGCAAACTAAAGGGTCCCAGGTTCCATTCAGGTCCAGGGCACCTGCCCCGTGCCAGGCTCGATCCCCAGTAAAAGGCGTGCAGGAGGCAGCGGATGGATGTCTCTCGTCATGGATGTTTCTATCTCCCTCTCCCTTCCTCTCTGAAATCAATAAAAATACATTTTAAAAAAAATAGTGCCACCAAGCCCCCAGCAGAGTGTGGGCTTTCCTATCTGCAGAGCGTTTCTCCCCACACTGGGCAGAAAATAAACTGCGCTCCCATTTAACTTCATGCGTCCTCTCTCCGGACCTCCAGGGCGCCCCATAGACCCCCCCTGGCTGCTCCCGGCAGGTGATCTGCACCTGTGACCCCCGCGCCCCGTTCTCCCCATCGGACCATGAACTTGCTCCTCCACAGTCCGGATGTCTTGGAAGACACCCCCTCTCCCCCTTTTCGCCCTCTGATGGCCCAGGGACACTAACGAGGAAGGGGAGGGGGCGCGCCGGCGTACCTGCTGCAGCCGCGCGCCCGCCTCCGCCAGCCGCGCGCGCAGGGCGCGCTCCCGGAAGGCGCGCGGGCTCTCGCAGTCGGGCGCGCCGCCGTCGGCCGGAAGTAGCGCGTCACGCACGGCCGCGCCGCCGCAGCCCTCGGCCGCCAGGCCCAGGTAGCGCTCCAGCCGCGCGCACAGCTCCTGCAGCGCCGCCTCGCCGGGGCCCGGGCGCGCCGGCCACACGAGCGTCCACAGGCCCCAGGCGCCGCCGCCGCCCGCCTCCAGCTCCGGGGGCAGCGGCGGGAAGCAGCACTCCAGCGGCGGCCACAGCGCCGCCAGCTGCTGGTGCGCGCCGCGGAGCCCGGCGGCCGAGAGCAGGCCGGCCCAGCTGGGCGGAGACCCCGGCCGGCTCCCCTCGCGCCGCCGCTGCCGCTGCGCCGTGCGGTCGTGACAGGTCACCGCGAACTTGCCCTCCGCGTCGTTCCAGGCCACGAGGAAGCGCAGCTGGTGCCGCTCGGGCTCGGCGAACAGGTCCTCGCGGACCGGAACCCATCCCTCCAGGCTGTCGGGCTGCTCGTCCTCCATGGGCCCGGCGGTCAGCGGCCCGGCCGCCTCTCAGCCCCTCGGCAGGACCGTCCGCGCAGCGACATTTTCCGCTGGGCCGTCATCGCGTCAGCGCGCCCTCCGCCGCGCCTCCTGCGCTGCTTCTGAATGGCTGTGTGCGGCTGGGAGGCTTCCAGCGGCGTCCGGGATTGGCCGATTCCCCCAGTGGGCGGGCCCGCGACAGCCAATGAGAAGGCCAGGCTCTGGGAGTCCGTCTGTGACGCAACCTCGTCCGGAGCCGGGGAATTCCCGGCTGGCCTCACCTTCCCCACCTTTGTACACACTGACGTCATGGGAAAGGAATCTGTCAAAAGTGAGCTTGTTACTTACTGTGAACCTTTGAAAACCGGGCCCCAGCGGAGCCCGTCTTTTTTTTGCGTCGGGGTTTCAGTGAATTGATGGTTCCTGCTCTCAAGAAAGGTTGCAGACTTCCTGGAGAGACCAAGCGTTAAATTAAACGTGAGTTATTTATTGAGCCACAGGTTTATTGTTATCAATTCAACAGGCTATTAGGTAGGGAGGGTGTGCTGTGTACCTGTTTTGGGGTGGGGCAGAGGGGGCATCTAAAAAGATAACCTTGCCCAGCCGGCTTGGCTCGGGGGTTGAGCATCGACCTAGGAACCAGGAGGTCCCGGTTTGATTCCAGGTCAGGGCACATGCCCGGGTTTTTGGGCAGGATCCCCAGTGTGGGGCGTGCAGGAGGCAGCTGATCAATGACTCTCATTGATGTCTCTCTCTCTCTCTCTCTTTCTCTTCTCTTCCTCCATCCCTCTCCTTTCCTCTCTGAAATCAATAAAAATATATTTAATAAATAAATAAAAAGATAACCTTCCACTTTTTTTTTTTTAATTTCAGAGAGGAATGGAGAGGGAGAAAGAGATAGAAACATCCATGATGAGAGAGAATCATGGATCAGCTGCCTCCTGCATGTCCCCTACTGGGGATCGAGCCCACCACCCCGGGCATGTGCCCTTGACTGGAATCTAATCCAGGACCTTTCAGTCCGCAGGCTGACCCTCTATCCACTGAACCAAACGAGCTAGGGCTCTTCATTGGCTTTTTCAAAATGAAACTAGCCGACTTTCTAATTATAAAAGTTCTACTTTGTGTGTGTGAGAGAGGGGGATAAGTTTGTATAGTCTTAGAAAAATAATTTGGGAAAATACCAAACCTAATAATTGTTGTTACCAGGACGGACTAGTTTATACTCACTTTATGATTCTTTTGTAGTAGTTACGTTTTTAAAAATATATATATTTTATTGATTTTTTTACAGAGAGGAAGGGAGAGGGATAGAGAGTTAGAAACATCGATGAGAGAGAAACATCGATCAGCTGCCTCCTGCACACCCCCCACTGGGGATGTGCCCACAACCAAGGTACATGCCCTTGACCGGAATCGAACCTGGGACCTTTCAGTTCGCAGGCCGACGCTCTATCCACTGAGCCAAACCAGTTAGGGCAGTATTTACTTTTTTATAAGCCAAATACCATGTTATTTTACAATTTAAAAAGATTTTAAAAACTTAACACAAGGTACAAATATTTACTATGAAATAGACACTATCAAAGCTATAAAAAAGCAAAATAGTTCAAAAGAAATAAACCTCTCATTTTATGTGTGTATGAATTTATACATACATACTATATTCATGATTATACTGTAATTATATTTCGCATACTCTTTTTCTACTTAGAAACATACTGTGGGCATTTTCCACATTTAAAAATATTGGTATCTGCCTGGCCGGCATGGTTGAGCGTTGACCTATGAACTTGGAGGTCACAATTTGAGTCCCATTCAGGGCACAGGCCTGTGTTGCGGGCTCGATCCCCAGTCTGGGGCATGCAAGAGGCAGTCAATCAATGATTCTCTCTCATCACTGATGTTTCCATTCTCTCTCCCTCTCCCTTCCTCTCTGAAATCAATAAAAAAATATATTTTAAAAACTGGCATCTACATTGTTATTCTTAATACTTGCCAACATTGAATTGACTAATGTGACTTATTTAATGAATTCCCCATAATAAACAGATTTATTTTGAATTTTCTGCCAATAGACAGTTCTGTAATGAACATTCTTGTACAGACAGCTTTGCACAGTTTTAATTTAAATTTTTTCTTTGCTTTTGATATTTTATTTTGCTTCTAAATTCTTATATGATAGATACCCTGCAGTAATGGTATTGTTTAAGTGAGACTTTTTATTAAGGTCCCAAAAAGCAGTAGGTGTAAAATTCTGAGATCAAATCACCATTTGCAGACTTTGAAAGGAAATGGTCCAGAACCTGATTAATGCTCTTAGTCAATCGAAAACAGGATCAAGAGTCAAGAGACTTGCCGAAACCGGTTTGGCTCAGTGGATAGAGCGTCAGCCTGTGGACTGAAGGGTCCTGGGTTCGATTCTGGTCAAGGGCATGTACCTTGGTTGCGGGCACATCCCCAGTAGGAGGTGTGCAGGAGGCAGCTGATCAATGTTTCTCTCTCATTGATGTTTCTATCTCTCTCTCTCCCTTCATCTCTGTAAAAAAATCAATAAAATGTATTTTTTTAAAAAGAGTCAAGAGACTGGTGGAGCAATTTCTCTGGAAAGAGCTGTTACTGGGCTTGGGGGGAGAGTTGGAAGTCCCACCCTTTTTAAGAAATATATTTTTTTTATTGATTTCAGAGAAGAAAGGAGAGGGAGCGAGAGATAGAAACATCAATGATGAGAGTGAATCATTCATCATCTGCCTCCTGCATGCCTCCTACTGGGGATTAAGCCCGGAATGGAACTGTGACCTCCTGGTTCATCGGTCGCTGCTCAACCACTGAGCCACACCAGCTGGGCGGAAGTTCCATCCTTGACCCCTAAGCTCAGTCCCACCCTTGACCTCAAAGGACCCCCTCAGAGAGCTCACTGTCTTTCCTGCAGGTGGGCCAGTGGCGGCCGGAGGCTGGAGGATTGGCAGAACCAGGGGAGGCGGCTGCACCGGGACATCGGCTTCCCAGAGTTTGCCGGGACCAAGGATGGGGCCCTACTTCCCGAGATCCAGACGCGGGCCGGCGGGAAGCCAGAGCCAGCAAAGAGTCACCTCGGTCCTGCCTAAGAGAACCAGCTGCATGGGTGAGCGGACCTCATGTGAGAGGTGGCCCACAAGGGCTTAGGGGAGGACCGCCAGGCACCTCCTGGTACGGAGGGTTTCTCAGCCTGGTTGTGGGAGCTTCAGGGGAAAGGGGTCCATGGTGGGAAACTCCAGAGAAATACAGCTGCTCCGAGGGAAAGGGGAAGATTGAGAGCTCTAAGCATCTGCCAGCCCCCCAGAGCCTGCGGCTGCACCTGCTCAAATAGGAGCTGTCTGATCACCTTAGCACCTCTGCCCTGGCCTCCACACCAGCAGCTCAGCGAGGAGGCGTGGGAGAAGAGGCCACCCCATCCCTCCTTTCCCAGGGCAGACTTACAGCTAGAGACGCCACCCGGGGGAGGGAGATTTCGATGCTGGCTAAACTCTTGTGATTTTTAAAAATATATTTATTTATTTATTTTAAATATATATTTTATTGATTTTTTACAGAGAGGAAGGGAGAGAGAGAGAGAGAGTTAGAAACATCGATGAGAGAGAAACATCGATCAGCTGCCTCCTGCACACCCCCCACCAGGGATGTGCCCGCAACCAAGGTACATGCCCTTGATCAGAATTGAACCTGGGACCCTTCAGTCCGCAGGCCGACGCTCTATCCACTGAGCCAAACCAGTTTCGGCAAAATATATTTATTTTTTTATTGATTTCAGAGAGGAAGGGAGAGGGAGAGAGAGAGAAACATCAATGATGAGAGAATCATGGATCGGCTGCCTCCTGCACACTCCCTACTGGGGATGGAGCCCATAACCCAGGCATGTGCCCTGACCGGGAATCGAACCATGACTTCTTGGTTCCTAGGTTGACCTCACTGAGCCACACCGGCCGAGCTCAGTGTGACTGATCAATGTATTGAATTGTACATTTAACTACTGAATGGAGACTAGGCCTCCCCCCCCGCCCGCCCCCCCGGACGGTGTGTGACCTAAGAGGGAGCAGAAAATCATGAGTCTGCTGGATTTTTATCCAGAGTGGGGAACAGATCACACCCTGACTAGATGTTAAAGGAATAGTGGGAGGAAAAATTAAGTTGCGTTTGATTGCCTTTAGAGCCGTGCTTGTTCAAAACACTTTGGAAAAAGATCCTCAGCCCAGGTGGACGGTGCAAAGCATGAGGGTCTCAGCAGTCCTCTGCGTGGCTGAGGCCGCCCTCCTGCCCCAGCCCTCTGCACATGAACAGCCACCTGAGTCCCTGGGTGGAACCCCAGGACTCCAATCCCCACAGATAGAAGTAACTCGGGTCAACATGTGACCTCTCTTGGTGACACTTGAGCAGAAGTGGCAGGACAGCCTGGGCAGGTCTATATTTGGGCTTTCACTCATAGCGGGCCGGTTGCTATTTGCAGCCGGAGCCAGCTGGTGTTTCTGTCGCCTTCGCTGCCCCCTTGCAGAGCCCTGGTGTAACAGGCCGGGGCAGCCCACGGGCACGCAGAGGTCACCGGGAGGGAAACCCTGCTGAACCGCAGTTACCCACGGCCTCAGCGTTAAATGAAGAGTTCATGGACCCTTAAATCAACAGGCAAGTTTTGGGATGGTGATAGTCTAATGCTAATCGTATTATTGCAACCCACTAATTTAAGGCCACAATGTGAATGCAATGTATTTCCTTTTTTGTGGGAAGAGAGAGTGTTGGGTATTGCAGACGTGTAAACTGCAATGAGGGGTGAATGCTTTCTGTGCCTTCTTGTGGCAGGGATCCGCCTCCACTGAACGTGGGGTGGGGACGGGCCGTGAAGCTCTGATGCTGGGGATTCTTGCCAGGTGTCTTGGGGTATTTTTAGTGCAGGGGTCTGCTTGCTAGAACAGTTTGGAACCCCGCGTGTACATGCTGACAAAGCGCAATTCCACGCTCTGGTTCAACTACTGAAAAAAAGCACTGTCATCATGTCTCACGGTTATGCATGCCCCCTCCTCCCAGGGGAAGATGTGGGCTCGGACTGCGCCTGGAAAGCTGATTTGAACCATTTTGTGTCACAGTGCAGCCGACACTCTGGAGCAGGTTTCTGTAGCTGTGGTTCGGGAATTGCTCCGGGCTACATGGCTGAGCTTCTAAAAAGATAGCAAAACTGTTTGTGCCCTGATGGGCTCAGTTCTGGGGAGAGAATTCACAGCTTTCAGTGGATTCTCAGAGGCACCCATGACCCATAAAAAGTAAAAAAAAAACAAAAACATTTTTTGGGGGGACTTTTCTAATTAAAGCAGAGGGACACACCTTCCATAGAAGACTTGCAAAAGTCTTTTTATTTTTAACTGTAGCTTATGACATAGAGTAGAAGCTATCTAGCCAATATATTCATTGTAGACTGTGATTTATTACTTCATTTCTCTAAGCCTCAGTATCGCCGTTTATAAAATGCCATTTTATTATTAATGTCCCTTTTCCTCCCTTTTTTCCTTTTTCTGAATATTTAGCTAAGAAGCTATTTGGTCATCAAAGTTACGGCTAGGGGGAGAAAGTGCTAAACTGTATCTTAAAAATTATTTTTGCTTTTGTTATTTTCCTCCGAAACCTATTTCATCTATGTCATGTTGGAGTGGTTTAATAATATTAGTTTGTTTTTTTTGTTTTTTAAATATATTTTATTGATTTTTTACAGAGAGGAAAGGAGAGGGATAGAGAGTTAGAAACATCGATGAGAGAGAAACATTGATTCAGCTGCCTCTTGCACACACCCCACTGGGGATGTGCCTGCAACCAAGGTACATGCCCTTGACTAGAATCGAACCTGGGATCCTTGAGTCCGCAGGCTGATGCTCTATCCACTGAGCCAAACCGGTTAGGGCTAGTTTGTTGTTTGTTTTTAAACCATTGGGTTTACCACAGTATTTTAAAAGGAGGCCATAGGAGCTGGATTGTGATAATGGTTACATAACTTGGGGGTATTTACTAAAAGATACTGAACTGTGTGCACTTAAAACAGGTAAATTTGATGGCATGTAAATTATATTTCAATAAAGTCAACTTTTAAAAAATATTAGGGAATAAGATAAGCAGCTCACATAATTCCTAGTTTTATGTAGGAATATGTTGTTGATAAAATATTGGTGCGGGTTAGTTACCATCGTACAACAAATATGGTGGATGGAAATTTAGGCCAACATCTGCACATCAGCTATACCTGTTTGTGACATTCAGTTAAAGGGGAAAAAGCCTGCTTCTCTCAACAAAAGGGGTCATTCTTTCTGTGTGCATGGATCAATGGTCTTCAAACATGTTTTGCTTGTGCACATCCTTACAACATGTACATTATTCAGAAGTCCTCCAGATGGCTCAAAGTAAATCCACAACTGAGCTGTTGAGATGATTTTTACAAATTGGGAATGAGATGAGCCCGATCTAATGACCACCTCCTGCGCTGATCTTCTCAGAAACGAGTGTTTTCCCTCTTGCTGTGTTCCAGGACCCAGGGTATCCACTACTCCCGGCCCAGGAAGGATCCTTGTCGTTCAGAGGTGCTGCCCAGGGTTGCCAGGGCAACGGTGGAGGAAGCCGGGGAGGGGCCAGAACGGGACAGGTCTTCCGCCCCAGGAGCTTCCGCTCGGATCCCATCGGTTCGTATGACTCTGGAGACAGACTCTAGATCTTCCCAGAAGAACACAGTCGGGTGAGACGTCATCCAAGCTGCAATGACCAGTGAGACGAGAGGGGCAGCGAGAGGTACGTCTCCAAGAGACCTCGAAGAGGAAGTGGATGAACTTGTCCATTTATATGGACTCGAAGATGATGATGAATTAGGGGACGAGTTTGTTAACGAGAACATGCCCAGGATAGAGGTTTCGGAATATCCTGCTTACATGGTGGCGGGGAGAGAACCCGCCGTGGAGCAGAGAGACTGGAGACTTAGCGGAGAGGCAGCGGAGGCTGAAGACCTGGGCTTCGGAGGCTGGGGCTCCGAGGGCCAGTGCCAGGACCTGCGGGAGGCCTACAGGTACACGCACGGCCGGGCCAGCGAGGAGTACGAGTGCTACGTCATCCCAGAGGAGGAGGACGAGGAGGAAGCTCCTGACGTCTTCTGCGTCACGTGCAAAACTCCAATAAGAGCGCTGGAGACGGTTCTGGATGAACACCAAGGGCACGAGGTGACCCCACTCAATAAAGCACTGGAAAGTGCCAAGGTAAGCGGCTCTCGCTGGTTCTTCTTCCTCTTTACACTGCATCTGCTCAGGTAATCGGGCAGGGAGTAAACCTCAGGTGCCTTCTGCCCAAGGGGAGAGGAAGGGTGTAGCATTAACGTCTTGCGATCCTCTGTTTGGATAGGATGAAATCCACAGAAACATGTACAGGCTGGAAAAGCAGATTATTGAGATGGAGAACTTTGCCAGTCACCTCGAGGAGGTTTTCATCACGGTGGAGGTAAGCGCACGCAGCCGAGCCCGTCAGACCCACGCTGCTTCGTCCAGCACCATCTGGGCAGCAGTGGTGTCCGGTATGAGGTGGAGAATGCGTATCCTGAGAGCGTGTGGTGTCCCTTTTGCCCTTCCCCCTGCCTTCCCGCAGCAGCCTGGGCATACACCTCATGGAGGCGATGAGCTGGCAGCACCCCTGCAGAAATAGAAGCGCTCGGTGGGGAGGCTTGCCTCTTTCTAGCTCCAGTTTGACTACAAGGCAGGACTCTTGCATGGGCCCACTTTGACAGGGTTTTGCAGACCCCCATCCTGTCATTGATTAGTGTTCCTTTTTTCAGCTGTTACCCATTTCTCCTAAGATCAGTAAGTTTCCGTGTCTGTCCCCACTCACTCACTCGGAGCCCTGGGTGTGCCTGTAGGTACGTAGTATGGGTACCATCTGGGGTGCCATCCTGATGAGTAGACCAGGACTGAGGACCTGGGGCTTCCCTTCTCCCCTCCCTCCATGTGGATGCTCGACTTCGTTAATGCACCTCAGACGGAACCAACAGGAGAACCTTGTATGAGTTAACTAAGCCCCAGGTCCATCTCTTTAAAGTTAGACCCCCTTCACCCCTAATCTTAAAAGGGAGGAGAGCTATCGCACCAAAGCCCTAGGGAAGGTACAGAGAAGGGGCAAGTCCTTCCCCTTATAAGCACAGGGTGGTGGTGGGAAGGGTAAGAGTCCAGTGAGAGGGACAAAACTCCCTGCACTCTGAACGGCTAGCTCACTCTCAGATCAGCGTGTCTGCACCTCCGAGGACTCATCTCTTCCCTTCACATTCAGCACCGGGGAGGCCTCTGCTGCTTTTCCCTCTCTCCTGCCACTCGGAGCAAGTCTTATACACATAGTAGGGGCCCAATAAACAACCCCTGAATGAGTGATCCTCTTCTTTGGAAGTGTCCCGTTATCTGATGAGGATGGCATCAGTCAGAAGCCGCACATCTCTCCTGGGGACGAGGGGTTGGTGTGCTCTGACCAGTATTTCTCACCCATTGTGCTCCAGGATAAGTTCTGTCCTGACGCTCCCTCGCCTTCCTGCCTTTTCCTCATCTGTCAGGCAGCACCATCTGGCCACAACCCTTATTGCCCCTCCCCTTCATCCTTCTCTTGATTGACAGGAAGATCCAATATAATCCAGGCACCAGAGGGTGGAGGTGAGGGTAATGAGATGTCCAGAGCTCAGGTGGGAATGTCCCAAGGCAAACATCTCCTTGTTGAGGTCCCAGGTTCCCGTGGCAGGCTGACTCGGCACTGATGATCAATGGCCTTGGTTGGTTGTCATGGTGATAGGAGGTGGGGAAAGCGTGGGGGGTTTGAGAGTGAGGAGGAGGATGGCAAAATGCTGCAGTAGAGAAAGCAGTGCTTTTGTTGTTAGGATTATCCCTGGGGTTCTAGCTGGAGACTCCTGGTCCCAGCTCCCCCTGCATCCACCCCAGCATCCTGGCAAGAGAGAAGATGGCGGGGTGGGACGAAAACACCTCTGGGTAGATACGTGTTTATGCCCCAAATGACGGGCTGGCACACCTCATGCACCGAAATGATGACGAGGTCCACTGTGCTGCAGGAGAATTTTGGCAGACAAGAACAGAACTTTGAGTCCCACTACAACGAGATCTTGGAAACACTTGCTCAGAAATACGAAGAAAAAATACAAGCTCTAGGGGAGAAAAAGAAAGAGAAGCTGGAAGCCTTGTATGGACAGCTGGTCAGCTGCGGAGAAAACCTGGACACCTGTAAGGAACTGATGGAAACAGTAGAGGAGATCTGTCATGAAGAGAAGGTCGACTTCATAAAGGTCAGTCGGGAAGCGGGATGAAATGATGCGCTGACATGACCGTTACGGCGGGAGTAGGTTCGATGGTCCCCTCTCTGCTGGAGGTGTTGGAATCGACGTTTACGGTCAGCACCCATTTGATTGCTCTGGCCGTTCGTGGCAGGGGGTTGTCACCCGCGAGGGGCCAGGGGGGCTCACCCGCAGCTGTCCCCATCCCTCCACCGTTGCTCAGGTGACACCAGAGCCCCTGTTCCTCTGTCCTGGCTGCCTAGAGACCTGTCCCCCACCTCCTCTTCCTTGGGCTGAGCCAGAACAGTCCTCTGAGTTTCCTGCTCATCTTTTGGAGCTCTGGGAAGAAGGCTGTCAGGTTCTAAAAAGTCACCTCCAGCCCTAGCTGGTTTGGCTCAGTGGGTAGACCAGGCGTCCTCAAACTACGGCCCGTGGGCCACATGCGGGTGTTTTTGCCATTTTGTTTTTTTACTTCAAAATAAGATATGTGCAGTGTTCATAGGAATTTGTTCATAGTTTTTTTTAAACTATAGTCCGGTCCTCCAACGGTCTGAGGGACAGGGAACTGGCCCCCTGTTTAAAAAGTTTGAGGACCCCTGGGGTAGAGTGTCGGCCTGCGGACGGGGTACAATTCTGGTCAAGGGCACGTGCCTTGGTTGCAGGCTCCTCCCCGGCCCGGGCCCTGGTTGGGGGCATGCAGGAGGCAACCAATCGATGTGTTTCTCTCACATCGATGTTTCTGTCTTTCCCTCTCGCCCACTCTCTCTAAATGATCAATGGAAAAATATCCTCAGGTGAGGATAAACAAACAAAAAATGTTATGAAGCTACTAAGCCCCCAGATCTATGTGTACAGCATTATTCACATTTGTTAATTAAAGTTTAACATTTTTAAAAAATCAATGGAAAAATATCCTCCGGTAAGGATTAACAAAACAAAACAAAATAATAAAAAAGTCACCTCCAGTGTCCCGGTCACAAGTGTAGCAATCCTATCTAATAAAAGAGTAATGTGCAAATTGACCATCACTCCAACACAAGATGGCTGCCCCATGTGGTCAAAGATGGCTGCCCCCATGTGGACACAAGATGGCCACCACAAGATGGCCAGCAGGGGAGGGCAGTTGGGAGGGACCAGGCCTGCAAGGGAGGGCAGTTGTGGGCGATCAGGCCAGCAGGGGAGGGCAGTTGGGAGGGACCAGGCCTGCAAGGGAGGGCAGTTGGGGGCGATCAAGCCTGCAGGGGAGGGTAGTTAGGGGTGACCAAGCCGGCAGAGGAGGGAAGTTGGGGGCAACCAGGCCTGCAGGGAAGGGCAGTTGGGAGGGACCCAGGCCTGCAGGGTCAGCAGTTGGGGGGACCAGGCCTGCAGGGGAGGGCAGTTAGGGGCAAACAGGCTGGCAGGGGAGCAGTTAGGCATCAATCAGGCTGGCAGGGGAGTGGTTAGGGGGTGATCAGGCTGGCAGGCAGAAGCGGTTAGGGGCAATCAGGAAGGCAGGCAGGCGAGCAGTTGGGAGCCAGCAGTCCTGGATTGTGAGAGGGATGTCCGAATGCCCGTTTAGGCCCGATCCCGGTAGGGCATTCGGACATCCCTCGAGGGGTCCCAGATTGGAGAGGGTGCAGGCTGGGCTGAGGGACACACACCCCCGTGCATGAATTTTGTGCACCAGGCCTCTAGTTATAAATAAATCTTAACTCATGAACTCAGAAGTGCCAAAAAAAAAAATAAAAATCCATTTCTTAATTTCCTTGAAATCTAAATCTGATGCCACGCCCTCATGCAGCTGGGCTGTGGGAATTTCCTCTCAGTCAGAGTTGGTCCCCTTTCTTCGCACGGCCCCACAGGAATCTGGGACAGTTGTGTCCTGGATGTGGGGGAGGGGCCTTCGGCCTCTGGAGCTTCCTGTTGGTCACAAGTGGACTCCACGCTGACCGAGCCCATCGTGGTCCCTCAAAGCCCAGCAGCGCCTCCTCCCAGCCATGCTTGCAGCGAGGGCCCTGTGACCAGCTGGAAAGCTGGTTGGAAGGCACCTCTAGAGCCCTCGGTGCTCAGACCCGAACCAGCGGTCCCTCGCCCCACAATCCCCTGCATCTCGAGACATAATCCAGAAGGTGGAGAGAGAGACACGTGAGGCAGTCCTTCCCGCTGCTATTTACGATGGAGAGAAATGGGAGACAACCAGAATGTCCCAGAGTAGAACGGTGAGATCAATGATGCAGTTCCCATTCAGTGAACCGGTATGAAGTCTTCAAATCAATGGTCCAGAGACCATTCATAGCATGGAAAGTGCTTGCGTAACGTTAACGTGAAAAGGTCGTGTGGGAGAAACTACACAGGCTGCGTTAGAGCGACTGTTAGAGCGTGGGATGTGGCTGGTTTTTTTCTTTTTACTAATTTCCAAGTGTGTGTATGTTTTATTTTGTTTTTAATATATCTTTATTGATTTTTTTACAGAGAGGAAGGGAGAGGGATAGAGAGTTAGAAACATCGATGAGAGAGAAACATCAATCAGCTGCCTCCTGCACACCCCCCCCCCCCCCCCCACTGGGGATGTGCCCGCAACCAAGGTACATGCCCTTGACTGGAATCAAACCTGGGACCCTTCAGTCCACAGGCTGACGCTCTATCTACCGAGCCAAACCGGCCAGGGCTAATTTCCAGGTTTTTTAATATATTTATATTGTCTTCTTTTCTCCTCCTTTTCAGGATGCTGTGGCTATGGCTGACAGGTAATGCTTTTGTTCTCATATGTATTTTTTTCTTCTGTTCCTTGTTTGTATGCTCCCAGTCTCAGCTTTTGTGTGAACCCCTAAGATTAAATAATAGCACTGGCTTCAGAACAACGGTGTGGGGTGACAAGGGCCCTCTGGTACCGAATCTCAGACTCTCAGGGCTGGAAGGGAGTGTGTGGTGAGGCCCAGCCAGCAAACCCTGGAGGAGCTGAGATTCAGAGTGTCCCCAGCTGTGTCAGGACCCAGACCGTGCGCTGCAGAAAGCACAGTCATCATAGAGTCAGACAGGCGTTCACTCCTGCTCCCCCGTGACCTGGGGTGTCCGACCACTCTAGGACCCACCTTCCTTATACAGGTTGTTTTGTGGGAGTTCAATGAGGCAGTGTCTTAAAAACAACATGAACGGTAAAGCTTAATAGTGTAAGAGTTAGTAGCATGAGTACAGGCAAAAGACAGATCTGGTTTCAATTCTGCCCCTGGCACTCAAAGCCTGTGACTGCCAGGAAGCAGGTGTAAAGAAGACGCAGAGCCCCAGCGCACGGTGGGCAAGCTGAGGGCATGTGGCCTGTGGAGAGGAATCCCCAGGGCGTGTGTACATCTGGGGCCTGGGGTGGTGTGGGGAGGGGGCTCCCAGGTCAGCACCGGAGGGGTCTTCAGAGGGTGTGGATCTGTGGCTTAATGCATGTCTCCCCTCTCCTTTGCCCTCATGCGCAGACCAGACCCACCCATCCCCGTTGGTGCCCTGCTAGGTCAGCCATCAAAGCAGCAAACCCTCTTCGTGTGTTACTCGTGGCCCAGCACACTGAAGAGACACGGAGGAGGATGCCTCTCCCCTCTTATTAGCATGTCTTTTAACACCAACAGACTCAGGAAATTCCTGGAAACAAAAACGGACGTGGAAATCTCCGCACAGCCCGCCCTGGAGGACCAGACCTTGGACTTCTCTGACGTGGAGCAGCTGCTGGGCTCCATCAACACCATCCCAGGTGCCCATCGCCCCCAGGCGGGCGTCACAGCACATCAGGTTTCTCTGAGCGTTGAGGTAGAAACGTGGATGGCTCGAAATAACACGAAGATTTAGAAAAGTATTTTCCCCCGCCCCCCAGCTTCATGTTTCTGTCTTCATGGCTTGTAAGGGTGAGAACAGAGGCTGACCGCCCCAGGTAAGTGCCCGCCCTCACTCTCCGGGGTGCCAGCACCTGGCTGGGGAAGCCTCAAAGTAATTTCCATTCATAGCTTGCCCCACTTCATCGACACCTTCACCAAACAAGGAGCCTGCATTTTATTTCCGTCACCAGCATAGAGGTTACGAGATGAGCTTTGGAATCCTATGGAGTGGGCAAGAATCCCAAGCTTGCCACTTCCTAGCTGTGTAACCCTTAGACAACTTACCTAACCACTCTGAGCCTTGGTTTCCGCATCTGTAAAATGGGCGTGATGATGTCTCGTGGGGACGGTGAGAATTAAATGAGGTACTATATGTACAGCATGTCACATGGTGCTCTCTTACTATTACTTGTAATCACTTCTGAGACTAATACTAGAACTCAGCTTTTTTGATGGCTCATCTTCCCTCCTTACCAACACCAGCAACCTTGTGAACAATATTGTATATCTCCTTTTAGGTGTGTTTTTTACGCAGATTTTTTAAAGATCAAAATGGAGTCATTCTGCTTTGTAATCTGCTTTTCTTAGCAAAATAATTACGGGGCATAATCTCTCTCAGTGATAAGTGATACATTTTTCTGCAACATCATTTTTAAAACCGTGTTTCTTCAATTGTCAGCTGTTGGATGTTGGATGTTTCTAGGTTTTTCTGCCACCAGAAACCAGAATTCAGGTCCTCAGGCATGAATCTCGGGGGCCATTCTTACACTCACTGGGGCAGCAGTGCTGAGTCTGCTGTCCTGCCCCTCCGGGTGGTGTGGAAGGGGGAGAGGGCCATACGTAGGGCAGGACTCGCAAACCATACGCCAGCCTGAGTCCCTGTCACGACCCCTCCTCCCCGGGCTTGTGCAGGTTTGTCCAGGCAGGAGGGGACACGCCGGCTGTGGCCTGCAGGCTCCTGGTTCGGAGGTTTGGCCTCCCATCCTTGTCCACTCCGGGCTCCCTCGTCCACTTCCTGAGCTCATGGGTGCACTGGGGGATCAGTGGTCCTGTGAAAGGGGCCGCCCCATCCCGTCTACGTAAGCCCCCTCATCACTGTTCCTTTTCCTCCCTTCTCCTTTGCTAGCTCCTTCTGCCCCGGTGATAAACCCGCAGGCCCCCAACTCAGCCACGGGCTCCTCAGTCCGTGTCTGCTGGAGCTTGTACTCTGATGACACCGTGGAGAGCTACCAGCTGTCCTACCGGCCAGTGCGGGACGGCTCGCCTGGGAAGGACCACGCAGGTGAGGCTCTGCCGGGAGCGGTCAGAGGCCCCGCGGAGGCCTGGCCCTGCCTGCCTGGCAGTCGGGGGAGGAGATGGGATGGCTCTGCCCACCCAGTCCTTGGAGCGGTCGCCATCTGGGAACTACCCAGAGGCTGTGATGCCGGCAGGTGAGCAGGTAGAAGGGGCTCTAAAGGCAAATTGGGGCCTGACTGGGGAGACCACAGGCCAGGCTGAGGTGTCTGGAGTGCATCTGCACGGTGCGGTCAGCATTGTCCTGGGACAAGGCTCTGGCTACACTGTGTGCAGGTGAGACGCCCCTGCTCGGGGAGGCCCAGCTGGGCTGGCAGGGCCTGGCCTGTGAGGGCGGCTGGCTGTCCTCGGAGCAGCCCTGTGTGGGAGAAACTGCAGACCCCCATTCCAGGTTGAGCCCGCTCCTGGAATGATCTCTACTGTGCGCACCTCTTTTCCTTTTTTCTTTTTTAATAGATATTTTTATTAATTTCAGAAAGGAAGGGAGAAGGAAAGAGATATAGAAACATCAATGATGAGAGAGAATCTACTAGGGATCGAGCTTACAACTGGGGCATGTGCCCTTGACCAGAATTGAACCTGGGACCCTTCAGTCCGCAGGCCGATGCCCTGTCCAGCTAGGGCTGTGGGCAGCTCTTGATCCAGCCTCTTCCCAGGGAAATGGAACAGACTGATGTGAGCGGAGGGTTGGGTAGCTGCCTCCCTTGCACCCTCCCCCCATAATAGACAAGCCATGTCCTGCTGAGCGGAGAGGGTCAGGCAACAGAGGAGGCCCAGCTAAGCATCTGAAGGAACCGGATCGGCCAGCCTGGCAGGGACTGCCCTGCGTACATGGGGGCAGAGTGAGAATGTGGGAGAGGGACTCGGAGATGTCCTTTTTGTGGATAAAGAAACTGAGACCCAGAGAGAAATGAGCTGTCCATGGAGACAGCGTGAATTACCGTGGCACCAGGATGAGAATCGGGTCCGCAGGCTCCTGCCCAGAGCTCTGGTCGTTGCGCCAGGCCATGCAGGGGAGGGTCCGAGTGCTGAAGGTGAGGAGGGTTCTGCCCAGGGACGGGACAGGAGGGGCATTCTTATTTTTTTAAAATATATTTTATTGATTTTTCCACAGAGAGGAAGGGAGAGGGAGAGAGAGTTAGAAACATCGATGAGAGAGAAACATCGATCAGCTGCCTCCTGCACACCCCCCACTGGGGATGTGCCCGCAACCAAGGTACATGCCCTTGACCGGAATCGAACCTGGGACCTTTCAGTCCATAGGCCGACGCTCTATCCACTGAGCCACACCGGTTTCGGCAGGAGGGGCATTCTTGAGAAAAGTAAGAGTGGGTTTAAGCAGTGATGAGGGAGGGCACAATGAATAGGAATCACTCGGCCTGTTTTAGGGTTGAATTCTTTTTTCTTTTCTTTCCAGAGTCTACAGTGACCGTCAAAGAGACATACTGCTCAGTGGCAAACCTTGTGCCAAATACCCAGTATGAGTTTCGGGTCACAGCTCAGAACAGGGCTGGTCTCAGCCCCGCCAGCGAGTGTGCAGTGTACATGACAGGTACCGGAGCCCCTGTTCCTCGAGGCACCCGGGTCACGGCTTCCTTGGTGCGGCGGGATCTTGATTTCTTTTGGATAAACGGGAGTAGCTGTGTATTTTTTCCCTTTTATCTCATACACCAAATCCGCACGCCCGATACGGCAGGGACATTTCCTCGTAGTTGGTCTCAAAAGGTCAGAAAGCACTGCTCCTCGCAGTCACAGGGCCGCCTGAACCTCGCAGCCCTCCTCCACTCCAGGTCCACCCAGAGGGATCCCTGGTGTCTGTCTGTTCCGGCTGCTGTCACAGAACTACAGACCGGCGGCTTAGGAACCACAGACTCTTACCTCTCACTCTGGGGCTGGGAGGTCCCGTCCTGGCCCATAGGCAGCTGTGTCCTCCGTGAGGAAAGGGGCAAAGGAGCTCGTTTGTTCTCTTCTATAACAACCCCCTCCAACCTCATGACCACCCCTCCCCCCCTTAAGACTCCACATGCCATCACGCTGGGGAGGTTTCAGCATCGGAGTTTGCAGGTACACACAGTCCTGCATGTTATTGTCCTGAATGTCTTGTGGAAAGTGTGGTTGTGATGCTGTTCGTGCTCTGGACCAAGCGGCTGGGTGTGAACAGAACGGCGGCTCACCTCTCCCTTTCCTTGCGTTTAGCGCCTTCTCCCCCCGTTATAAAGAGCAAAGAGGTGAGGAGCTGTGAGGAGGCTGCGCTGATTTGCTGGGAGTCTGGGAACCTGAATCCCGTGGACTCGTACACGGTGGAGCTGACCCAGGTGGAGACGCCGGGAGCCGCGGGCGTGACTGAGTGAGTCCCCAGGGGCATTTGCTGGGCGCGAGAGACCTCACCCCTGACACGGTGGCACAGCCCAGGCAGTGTGTGGAGGCTGCAGAGGAGGTCAGAATCGGTGACCCTCAGGGTGTGCTTCGTGTTCGTGAGAAGTAGCAGGAATGCTTTACTGAAGGTGAACAATGAGTGAACGTTAAGTGAATAAGTCATTGAACCTCAGGTTTGCTTCGGTAGCCCAAAGGTCTACCATTCATTCATTCAACAAGTATAAGGGCCCCGGTGGTGCCAGGCCCTGCCCTTAAGGAGCTAGGGGGAAAGCAGACAAGAAACAAAACAAATGCATAAAATGGTCTCTGATGAGAAAGGAATGGAGTGAAACAGGAATGGGGGTGAAGGTGGGAGACGCCTCAGGATCCAGCGGATGTTTAAACCGAGACCTGAGGGCGGGGAGGGACTGGGGTCTGAGAACCGTGGATGCGAGGACGCTCCCGGGAGGCCGCCCAGGAGCCGCGTGGCTCGGTGTGAGGTGGCGCTAAAACCCACCTTGCTGGGTGGAAAGGGGAGAGGAGGACGGCATGAGGCAGGCTCAGATTGGAGTGCAGTGTACAGAGAACGTGGTGTCCGTGGTGGGGGGCTGTGTGGGAACCGGGGATTCCCTGGTTTGAAAGGGGGGCCTGAGCTTTGCGCTGTGGCAGTATC
Organism: Cnephaeus nilssonii; assembly: GCF_951640355.1. Taxonomy (NCBI): domain Eukaryota; kingdom Metazoa; phylum Chordata; class Mammalia; order Chiroptera; family Vespertilionidae; genus Cnephaeus; species Cnephaeus nilssonii. The sequence continues at coordinate 6,943,103 of NC_137095.1, read as the reverse complement.
GTAGCCAATGAGGTTTATCCACGGCACGGTTATTGCTAATTGAAACCTTTTCCACATACCCCGCCATGACGGCTTGAAATAGCGTCGGCACTGGCAATTTTTGACGGTCTCTACGGAGACTAAGAAAGAAAAAAAGAAAGAGAGGCCCAGTGTGTGGGCTCGCGTTGATGCGGCTCTGCTTCCTTGCCCAGGTCTGTGGTGGGCATCCCCACCTGCGAGTCCCTGGTGCAGCTGCAGCCCCGGCAGAGCTACACGATCTACGTGCGCGCCCTCAACGTGGGGGGCCCCAGCGCAAGAAGCGAGCCGGCCACAGTGCACACCACAGGTCTGTGCCCCCGCCACCCTTCCGGGACCCACAGCGGCCACGTGGCAGACCCAGTGCTGCTGAGACTTCACGGGAAAAGAAACACCAGCTCACAGACGGGAACACGTGGCACGCCAGGCTGGGAGGGGCGCAGAGCGGGTCAGAGCCCCTCGGCCTCACTTGGCAGGTGGGGAGACTGAGGCCTGAGTCACACGGCAGTTTTTGCCAGAGCAAGCATTAGAACTCCAGGTTCTTGTCACCCTGGACCTGGGTGGCCCAGACACCTCCTGTCTCATAGCCTGAACCCCTCCCCCCCCCCGGGGCGGGTCTGTATGAAATTCCAGGAGGAACCCTTCGCTGTGGTTCATCTCCCCCACTCCTGCCATCAGCCCAAGCATCTCCCCACCCTCAGGCCCACTGAACCCTGGCCATCCACCTCCTGCCAGGCCCTCTCTGGCCCTGGTGGGTGCCCACATCCCCCAGTCCAGCTCCTCCCCCTTCTCACTTGCCATCATCATGTCGTCGAATTGTCACGTCTCATGTCCAAGTCTTGAGTCAGCAGGGACAGCATTAGAAACATTCTGGGCGCCACCTGTCCCTCACTGCTGTGGCTCTGGGTGCCGAGCTTTGCCCTCCTGCCATCCCTCCCCGAGCAGGTCCAGCTCAGGCGGTTGGTCATGTGCCCGTGAGAAGCTGAAGCAGGGAGCCGGGGCTCAGGAGTCAGTGTTCCCTCCACCGGGACCTGTCACTGAGGGACCCTGTGTCGTTCTGTCCTCCTCTTCAGTGCCAGGAGGAGAGGTCTGCGATTAGTCCCCACTTAGAGCCCTTCCGTGGACGGGAAGACAGGTTGAGTGGCCGCCTGAGGTGCCAGGTGTCAGTGCCGGCTCAGGGCCCCGTGTTCTCATTTCTCTTGTGCTGGGGCCTCCCTGCTTGGTGGGCCCTTTGGATTTCTGGCTCGGAGTTCGTGTTTTGAAATGTCAAACTCTGGCTATTTCAGTAAAAGAGAGCAGAGTGGAAGGTACAGCCAGCTCTGATCATAAAGTTGCCTCTGAATTAGTGTGTTCAAATAATTTTTTTAAGAATATGTTTGTGAAAAATTCGAAAGAACAGGAATCAGCAAAAAACACTGGTGCTTTATATATATAATTTAATTTTTTACAGAGAGGAAGGGAGAGGGAGAGAGAGTTAGAAACATCGATGAGAGAGAAACATCCATCAGCTGCCTCCTGCACACCCCCCACTGGGGATGTGCCCGCAACCGAGGTACATGTCCTTGACCAGAATCGAACCTGGGACCTTTCAGTCCGCAGGCCGACGCTCTATCCACCGAGCCACACTGGCTAGGGCACACTGGTGCTTGTTTGAGGCTGGGGAGCAGGCTGGGAGGCCACGTGCATGTCAGCTGCCGGGAGGGCGTCTGCCTGCTGCTCGCCGGTCAGCTCAGATGGCAGGTGACTTTCCAGCGTCATCGAATGGTGAAAGTAACTGGACAGCTTTCTGGCGACGCTTGAACTGGGGTTGGAGACGACGCGAGGTGATAGGATGAGAAGTGAAGGAAGGAATTCTGCTGAGACGGTGATGGAGAAAGAGCTGGACTGGCTCTGGGAGGGGTGGGAAGAGCCACCAGCCAGTGCCCCGTGCAGAGCTGGGCCCCCAGAGCCACCGCAGCGCAGGCACGGCAGATGTACAGGACGTTCCTAAATAATGGATGTGTTTACTACATAATTTTCTATGAAATCTATTCTGTACCCCTTCTTCTTCTTTTTTTTTTTTTTAAATATATTTTATTGATTTTTTACAGAGAGGGTGGGAGAGGGATAGAGAGTTAGAAACATCGATGGGAGAGAAACATCGATCAGCTGCCTCCTGCACACCCCCTACTGGGGATGTGCCCGCAACCAAGGTACATGCCCTTGACCGGAATTGAACCTGGGACCTTTCAGTCCGCAGGCCAACGCTCTATCCACTGAGCCAAACCGGTTAGGGCTATTCTGTACCCCTTCTTGATGAGCTTCGTTTTCACTCTGACTTGGGGGTGACTATAGGGAACCCCACTGTTGTATTTGAAAGTTGGATGTTGAATTTTGCTGACCTTTGTCCAACTGATCATTAAAAGTGCCCCCAATTCCTGTCTCCCTGTGGGTGAGAACCTGTCCACACGCAGCCTCCTCCGGAATCCGAGGGCTCGGGGGTCAACCTCGAGTACCAGCATCTGCCAGCTGATTTCTTAGCCACCTTTGCCTCAGTTTTCATATCTACAAATGGGAGTAATAGCACCTGTTTCCAAGGGTAATTATGAGAATTGAATGAAAGAAGACGTGCAAAGTGCTTAGCTGAGTCACCGCCCAATACCTGGGCACTGCCATCCCCATTATGAGACTGGCACACTGCCTACTGCACTAACGAGGCACCTCTGCCCTCCCCATTGGCACACGGGTGATCACGTGAGGTCCAGGCGGAGGTAACACTCAGGAAGCTAAGCGGGCGATGTGCAGAGAAAGGAGTGACTGGCTGCTGATACCCACCTGGGTTTGCTCCCCTACAGGCAGCTACTTCCGCCTGAATGAGCAGACCTGCCATCCCTGGCTGGCCATTTCTGAAGACGGGCTGACAGCTGTCCGGAGCGAGAGGAAGACCCCCACCAGGGAGCCGCCCCCCAGCAGCGCCCGCTTTACCAGGTAGGTCCCGTTTCCACCGCGCACTAGAGCGTCCTGTGAACCTCCCTAATCTACGCTGTTATTCAGGAAAACTGGATGAAGACAGATGCAGCTTTGAAGGGGGAAAGAGATCCCAGAAATAGGGGCTAGGGGCCTGGTGGTGAGGAGAGGCTGGTGGGGGCAGCAGGGGCCTGTCGTGGCCTCTGAGGTCCTGCCCTGGGCTGTGGGACCTGGAGGAGGCACCCCACCAAGCCCTGGCATGAGGGTCACGCTGTCAGGCCGGGGGAGAAGGAAACCACCTCTAGCATCAGTCGGGCGAGCCTGGAGAGCTCAGGGTGTCCGCTTTACGGGTGAGGTGCTCACACCGCCTCCGCTCGTATAGACCAGCTGCTGGCTGGCCCAACGGTCATGTCACTCACCTGCCCAGCCAGGCCGGGGTCACCCCAAATCACATGTATTTCCACTTTCTACACGCAGGTGCGTCGCCGTCATGGGAAACCTGATTCCGGTCCGAGGGCGCCACTACTGGGAGGTGGAGGTGGACGAGCGGTCAGACTACACGGTGGGTGTGGCCTTTGAAGACGTCCCTAAGCAGGAAGACCTGGGAGCTAACTGCCTGTCCTGGTGCATGAGGCACACGTGGGCGTCACCCAGGTAAAGCACAGTCGGACACCCGAGACCGGCATTGGCTTTGGGACGAATAGAGGGAGAGGTTTCCACACCCGGAGTGAGGCCTGCAGTGCGAGTTATAAAACAGCCTTAGACATTTCAGGGCGCGCTTCCAGCCCTCTGACACGTCTGGGTTGTATTCTGGGTGTTCCTCCCAGTCGCGTGGACCAGCATGTTGGCACACAGCTCTTCAGAGGTCTGCGGGTGGCAGGGTTAGGGGGTTCCTGTGCCTGGTCTTGGTTTCAGCCGGTTTCAAAGCCCACAGGACACAGCTGGAGCCGTGTCACACTGACTGGTGACAGGCCCCCGGATGCCCTCTGAGTTTCAGAATTGGGTGCCTTAGAGCACTTGTGCACAGAGGGTACCAAAGGCCACGACACTCCCTGTTTCTAATCTCCTTATTACAAAGGATTTTGAACCTCAAAACTCAGCATTTTAAAACATGTGCTCTGTCTGTACAGATTTGGGTGCAGTGTGAGCTTATAATACTGTATGTAAGTTTCTTAGGTTAAGAGGTTGCTCAAAAACAAAGTTTAAAATATATGTTACTTAGGACAAATTTTAGAAAAGAGATATAGAGAGAATAGTTGTAGAAATGGCTTTCATAAAAAAACAAAACACAATCGTAGGAGTATTTAAATAAAGCTACATAAAATGTTCTGAAAACAGCCCATCTACAGGATTTCTGAAAATTCGTTCTATGTATTTTAGGCATAAGTATGAATTTCTGCACAACAAGATGACTCCAGATATAAGAATCACAGTTTCCCCAAAGAAGATTGGCATTCTGTTAGACTATGAGAATTCAAAATTATCATTTTTCAACGTGGACATTGCTCAGCATCTGTACACATTTAGTTGTCAGCTTCACCAGTTTGTGCACCCCTGTTTTTCTCTGGAAAAGCCTGGGTGTCTAAAGATACACAATGGCATTTCAGTGCCAAAGCACGTCACTTTCCACTAGACTGTGCTGGTACTCCGCTCCCTGTCTGTCTTCAGTACCCACCCTCCCTCAGCCACTCCCGCCTCAGCATTCAAGCACCAGGCACCCAGCACAGCTTGGACTCGTGGTGTTACCTGGCAGCCTGGTGTGCTGGCACGCGCCTCCCTGCCCTGGGTTTTGTCCTGTGACCTGTGTGATGCTGTTAGTCATGACCAGGCCTGGCTGTAAAGTGAGGGCTCAGACTAAATAAACTCAGCAGTTCTTTAGCTTGTCAGCTTGTGTTGGTCTGTTTGCGTTCATGCAAAGTATCTGAGTCTCCAAGGCCTACAGAGCGTGGGGGTCGGGGGAGAGATGCAGGAGTGTCAGTGGCTGCAGCATCCCCTGCTCACTCGTGACATTTCATTAGCCAGCCAAGAACAGACCTGAGAAGGCAGGTGTCCACAGAGAGCTGGAAGCCGTGTGTCCTCTCCTGTTTTCCCAGTAGTTAGCAGCGCTGTGATGCAGTTTCTCCAAACTACACTATTTATTTTAATGTTTAAATATATTTTTTTAATTGATTTCAGAGAGGGATAGGGAGAGAGAGAAAGAAACATCAATGATGAGAGAATCATTGATTGGCTGCCTCCTGCACGCCCCCTACTGGGTATCGAGCCTGCAACTGGGCATGTACCCTTGACTGGAATCGAACTCAGGACTCTTCGGTTTGCAGGCCATCACTGTCCATTGAGCTAGACCAGCCAGGGCTATTTATTTTTTTAATATATATTTTTATTGATTTCAGAGAGGAAAGGAAAAGGATAGAAAAACATCAATGATGAGAGAGAATCATCAATGATGAGAGCTGCCTCCTGTATGACCCCTACTGGGGATCGAGCCCGAAACCCAGGTGTAGGCCCTGACCGGGAATCAAACTGTGACCTCCTGGTTCATAGGTCAACACTCAATCACTGAGCCATGCTAGCCAGGCAAACTTACATTCTTTTTTTTTTTTTTAATATATTTTATTGATTTTTTACAGAGAGGAAGAGAGAGGGAATAGAGAGTTAGAAACATCGATGAGAGAGAAACATCGATCAGCTGCCTCCTGCACGCCCCCTACTAAGGATGTGCCCGCAACCAAGGTACATGCCCTTGACCGGAATCGAACCTGGGACCTTTCAGTCTGCAGGCCGACGCTCTATCCACTGAGCCAAACCGGTTTCGGCCAAACTTACATTCTTTATCACACCCTGTTCCTCCTTCATAGCACTTAACCCATTCTAATCATGAAATGACCTCTGTGCCTAATCCCAGCAAGGCAGGAACAGTGTGTCTTGTTCATCACTCAGTCCCCAAGGGCTAACACAGAGGGGTGCACACCGAGTACCTGTTGAATAAACGAGTATTTTCTTCGTGCCATCACTGCGCTTCCACCTCTCTGTTCTCTATATGAGGTACAGTGGGGCTCTTTCAGAATGTAACAAAGGCCCTGCAGATGGGGAACCTGGACGGGAGGCAGCGTGAAGGAACAGGGCACCCGTGGCTTGATGGCAAGATTGGGGGAAACGGAACACCACTTCCACTCCCCACCTCCTCGTGTCACAGACGCCTGCCTGCCCGTGAATGTGGTCCTTTCACGGTGTTATGGGGGTGGGAGATTAGATCACTTTTAGTTGTCAGCTTCACCAATTTGTGCATCCCTGTAAAAAACAGAGTAGTTGTAACTAACTCCGGGAGTGTCCCTTAATGTAAAAAGAACCAGATTTGAAATGAAGACCTAGGTGTGACTGCTACTTTGTAGCTCCTTTGCCTTATAGCCCTAGAAAAGTCACTTATTCTTCCGGAGCATGTTTCCCTTTAAACAAAGAAAAAGAATACATTCTTGTCTCATAGGATTGGGAGGTTTCGTGACAAATGTGAGAGCGCCTGGTCATGTGTGGCATATAGCAAATGCACAGTTTCTTAAAAAAAAATCAGCCCATTAGCGGGCACAGCTGAGCCTGGTGGCAGGAGTGGTCCCCAGCCAGCGGCTCTGGGGCATCCTGCCTCGCTGCTCTCATGCTGCTCTCTGACCTCAGTGCCCGGCCCCACTGGCTGCATTCCTGGTTTTCCGGTTGCTACTGAAAGCTTTGCACACGCAGCATTTTCTTTTTTTTTTTCTTTTTTAATATTTTATTGATTTTTTACAGAGAGGAAGGGAGAGGGATAGAGAGTAAGAAACATCGATGAGAGAGAAACATCCATCAGCTGCCTCCTGAACACCCCCTACTGGGGATGTGCCCACAACCAAAGTACATGCCCTTGACCGGAATCGAACCTGGGACCTTTCAGTCGTTAGGCCGACGCTCTACCCACTGAGCAAAACCGGTTAGGGCTGCACACACAGCATTTTCAGGCTTATGAGTCAAGATGCAGAGTAGATGCTTCTTTTTGTGAAGCAATTCTCAGAAGCAGTTTAGTGCCCCATGGATGCCTCTCTGAACGACAGCCCCTCACCTCATTACTTAAGATTTTGTGTTAACTTAAAAATCTCTCACTCTAAAACATTCGTGTTTTCCAGCTCGCTCAGAGTCGGACACAGTGAACACCTCTCATCTGTCTCAACTCTGCCTCTTGTTATAAACAGCAGCTCAGATTCCTGAATTAACAACTCACCTTTACACACACACACACACACACATACACACATCACTACCTTAAAACATGGAAGGTACAGCCCATATAAGCACAGAGATGCTTCAAGCTGTCAACAATTACAACTAGTGGCCCGGTGCATAGATTCGTGCACATTGAAAGGAAATTAATTAGAAGGTGGCCAGTGGGGTGGGGCAAGACAGGTAGGACATGCCCTGGAGCCAACCTCCCGTGGCCGGTGGTCCCTCCCTGGCCAGCTGTACCTTGGACTGGGCCACGGCTGAAAGGGCTTCTGAGGAGTGAGCGGGGTCCCTCTAGCAGGTGGGGTCCCTCGGCCTGCCCTGCGGGGTTCGGGCGAAACCAGCTCTCCGACATCCCCCGAGGGGTCCTGGAGTGCAGGCACTCTGCAAAGTTGCTGTCAGCAGCTCCTGCATTCAGCGTCTGCCCCCTAGCGGTCAGTGCGTGTCATACCTACTGGCCGGTTGGCCAGTCACTTAGTCTTTTGCTAATATATCCTATCTAATAAAAGAGTAATATGCAAATTGACCATCACTCCAACACACAAGATGGCTGCCCCCATGTGGACACAGGATGGCCAGCAGGGGAGGGCAGTTGGGAGGGACCAGGCCTGCAAGGGAGGGCAGTTGGGGGCGATCAAGGCAGCAGGGAAGGACAGTTGGGAGGGACCAAACCTGCAAGGGAGGGCAGTTGGGGATGACCAGGCCTTCAGGAGAGGGCAGTTAGGGGAGACCAGGCCTGCAGGGGAGAGCAGTTATGGGCAATCAGGCTGGCAGGGGAGCAGTTAGGCATCAATCAGGCTGGCAGGGGAGTGGTTAAGGCGTGA